>NC_050522.1:10018183-10092796 GCF_002922805.2 Oryzias melastigma
AATATGAAGCAATAAAGGCAGGTGCACCTATGTGTGCACGTGCCTGTCCCCTACACCTTTACACCACCAGCCCATCTAGCAGAAACAACCATGCCACGTTCAGTCATTTCAATAATCTTTCTTTCTCATTCTGAAGCTCTGTTTGAACTGCAGCAGAGCATTTTTTTTTTATTTTTTTAGCTGACTACAACCCATCAGGAGCCACAAAGTCCTACCTCACCCTTTAGAGAAATAACTCTGGTTGTGTACGAATTCTCCCCCTAGTCACTATATAGTGCTGTCTGAATCTACTAATTACAAAATCGAATGTACTAGAAGTTTTCCAGAAGTCTTTGCGAAAAACTACGGTTGAACAATTGTAAACCAAAAAACGCGTTTAAATCTTGTTTTTTCTTTTTTTTTTTCAACAATCCACATTTTCACCATCAGAACACAGTGGAGTTGTAAATAAACAGTAAAATGTTCGTATTTAGTTAAAGTTAAAGTCCCACTATTTGTCAGGTACCCAAGTGTGTTAAATTTGTTCTCCGCATTTGACCCATCCCCTGGGGGAGCGGTGAGCTGCAGACACAGCCGCGCTCCAGAACCATTTGGTGGCCATTTGATTTTCACTTCGCAAAACCAGTGACGTCATATGTGGCGTTAATAAAAATAAAACAAAAAGTAGTGAGCATAGTGTCTGAATTACCTTTAAATCCAGAGGACTATATAGTTTTTTAGTAGTTGGAGGGGAATTCGGACACAACCACATATTTGTATTTATGCTAACATTCCTATTTTGATACACATAAATGAACTTTTGTTTTTAGCATAAAAATATAAATAAAAATTGCCCTTCTAAAAATGTTAAATGGCTTATAATTTTTGACAAAGGTGCTTATAACTTCCTTTCAAAACAAGACTTCCTGTGTCACACAGGATAATCTCAATGCAGTAAATATTGGATAATATGAGCAAAAATCAGTTTATTTTTCAGTTTGTTGTGCACCTCTGCCAGAAATGCACAACTATAGCAAACCAAAATCAAATAAAATTTTACTTGAGTTACTATTTAAAATTAGAAACTTTTTTTTTTAAAATCAGTGAGCCCCAATGGAGGGTTCAGAGCCACTGTGCTGTCATCTGGTTGGCTGATTAGAAATCTGCGTTGGCGATCATTTGGATAGGTGTGTCTAAAGTGACCCGTGAGTGTAGATTCATACTTGAGTGATCTTTCATTTCTGAACTACATCTAAACGCTTTCAGACTTCAATTCCTGTTTGACACTTTTTTTTTTTCTTTCTCATGCAGCCATCGACTGAAGGATACATCGCCGTCATCCTCCCCAAGTTTGAAGAAAGCAAGAGTGTGACAGAAAATCTGTTGAGCAGGAAAGAGTTTGAGATTGTTGTCTCCAAACGTGATCAACCACAATCTTCCTGATGAAGAATCTGATCTTCAAGCAGAAACAGCCTTTTTTTCCCCCTCAAGACTGATATATTGAAAACTGTGTATTTATCAATACTTGTAGATTTTGTTTCAGTCTCAACATTATGTAAAGTCTTCTTGTGTTTTTTTTGGCAAAGAATTATGTTTGAAATGGTCTGTTGTAAACCGTTTTTTTAATGTAAAGAAAACGACCAGACTTATTTTTTATTAAAAAAAATACTGTTTATTTTGTCTCTTTTCTTCACCTTTCAGTCGTCAAAAGAAGAGGTGATCCAAAACTAGATCTATGATCTCTGCTGCCACAATTCTTAGCTGCTCACACACAGTTCAATCATTATCAGAGCGTCTACAAACCCCAAAGTCATTATGCTGTCAAGTACCATATATACTTATACTTAGAAATATATCATATTAATTCATAAATGCTGTTGAGCTTAGATCATTGACTGTAAATGACAACTGGACTGATTATGTGTGATGTCACCCTCCCTTCTTTTTTCATGCACCGTCACATTGGAGCCAGAAATCGTCGGTAATTGGTCTGAGTCAATATTTCTTCGGCACCCACTGAGGACCAATCAGGAGTGAGCTTGTTGACAGGCCACACCCCTACCACTGACAGCAGGCTCTGGAGAACCTTCCAAATGTTATACAATTTTGCCGCAAGATCAACAACTGTAATTGAGGCAATTAAAATTAGTAAAATATTTGGCTTCTTGGAGCCAGCAGGTACTTCCTGTTGGTAACATAAGGTGGGGTCACTCAGTCCAGTTCTCATGTACAGTCAGTGCTTCCCAAAATTCCAAATCCTCTCAGTAATATTTAAGAATATCTGATATAATATCTCATGAAAAGCTTTACTGATCCGTTCTGTTCCTAAATAAGGTAAAAACTGTCTCCACTGGGGGACAGATCGGTTTGCAGTCAGATATTTGGCATCGAACAGCTTTTTTTCTCGCTGGATGAACGTGAGGAATGTTGTGTAAAATACTCGTATGACCACCACAAGGAGACAAGCTATGATTGCACAAAGTTTTTTAGTGATGACTGCATCATGGAGGACGTGGAGTTGTGTGTTATTTTTTTTGTCCAAAACATGAATAATACGGCACAAAGCACACAGGTCTGTTACACTGAGGCACACGGTGAAGACGGGTGTATGGCTGACGGGAGCTTCTCTTCCTGACTTCTGATCATTTTTTTTTTAGCTCAGTGATTAGATTGAAGATTTGCTCAGCAAAAACATGAAAATCGTCTGAATTATTTGCTCTCCAGCAGGTTGAGGCTGGCCATGTGCTCCTCCAAAGACTTGACTCCAAAGCCGTTGCTGCTGTTTCCGTTCAGAGCCGTGTCCTCCTTAACGGGAGCGGACGTGTCCTGCGTCTCCCTCCAGTCCTGAGGGGAGCTGAGGCTTGTTCTCTCTGATTTATGCTGCAACGGAGGAAACGCTGATTAGGAACAAAGAGGTTTCAGCAGAGATGTTCTTTTTCATAAATGAAAACTTAATTAAATGAATGCTTTTCCGTTATTCTCAACAGCCTCTTTGTGTTTGGGGATTTTTCTTATTGAGTTTTGAGTTCAGTTCTGCAGACGACACCTTTCGGAGGAGCTTGTTACACAGAGGAAGGAGGGGGAGGACCACCGCCATCAGACTTCTGCTTGTTTGAATGGTTGAGTCCACCTGCAGACAAAAACAAAGGAAAATATATATGTGAGTATATTTTAGAACACACAAGCAATAGTGCCTAAAACTAAAAGTTTCATTTCCAGACATTTTACCTCAATAATTGAGATGTTACGAGGGTTTTTTTATGTGGATAGAGTCAAATCCCCTCTTTTAATAGATTTTGCTGGAAAATAAACTTTAAATGTTACAAAAGTGCCTAAATTGAATGATTAAATGTGTTTCTTTAAACAAAAAAAGTGCCAGAAAAATAAAAGTTTCTCTGTTAGAATAAATTTGTATTTATACTTTCAAAAAATAAATAAATATCTAGATTGTATCCATTTAGATAAATAAATGGACTTTATAGTATTGTCACAAAGTTAGTTGTTTATGTATCGATTCCTGTATTTGCTTTTAATATGGATTAATTTACTGTTTTGTTCAAACTCTATGGTCTGTATGATAACCTGATATTCATAACTGAGCTCTGGTAGACGATTTTTAGCCATATTTTGATTTGATAAACTGATTCTACATTTTCTGAGTAAAAAATCAATTTGATATCCATAAATTATTATTTTTACACAAGACCTGGTGAGTTATATTTTGTAACATGCAGTGAATTTTTTTTGTTGATTTTATTGATTCATTTAAAGCATAACAATAATATAATAATACAATTAAATTACAAACAGGACAACACAAAGAGAACCAAAAAGTATTAATTTCAAATACATTTGAGCTTTCTGAATCCACAGAAGAAACATCCTAAGCTTTCTCCATTTTAAATGAGACCTTTTGAATTTCGAAGGAGCACACAAAGATGAATAAAGCCACAGATGCAGTTCCGGTACCTTCTGGAAGGTGGCAGTCTTGCCCTGAACGGGGGTCTTGGCCCCCATCTGCAGCTGCTGGCACAGGGCCATCAGCTTCTCCGTTTCTGTCAACACGGCGGCTTTCTCCTCGTCTATCAGCTGGAACAGCCAGAATGACAGGCAGGAAGAGAGGAAAGAAAGGACAGATTCTCTGAAAAGAGTAGACATGTTCTCCAGGAGGGGGCGGGGTTATGACGGCTACTGATAGATTGGATTTACAGAACTGAATTAGAGTAAAAATCACAACAAATATAAAAAAAAACCACAAAAAAGCAGACTTCATTAGAACTAGTGTGTTTGACGGAAATAATGTACAAGGTAAGTTTCTGATCGTCTGGATTCAGCTGGATAAGGACGGCTGACAGAAATGACACGTGTTTAATTTGTTTAATTAAACTTCGAGGACCTGATGTGTCTGGTAGAAGTCGGGATGAAGGTACAGGTACTGTTTGATGAATCTTAGCTCTTAAGAGGAAAAAAAAACGGCGTGACAGCTTTCATTTCCTGCTCTTGCTCCGTGATTTATAGAGCAAAACAATAACATGGCATGGCAAAGATTGTGATACAGATTGTGAAAAAGTGACTCCACACGCATGTTTTTTTTAATGTAACCTTCTATCTAATAAAATCGAAATTATTTTACTTTCCAGATCTTGAAAACAAGATGATGTCAGACAAGACGTTAAAACGTGACTTTTGGACTTTAAGATCCACTTTGATGAAAATTGTGTTTTTTTAGCGTGTTCTCGAGGGATTTGTCTCATGATGAAGGACAAATATAAAGAAAATTATGGTTAAAATCGATTTTTTTTTTTTAGCCTAAAGTTGTCTTTAAAATCCTCTGCATTTATATTTACCTGCATAGAAAGTGTTCGCAGAGACAAGCAGAGCTGGAGTCCCTCCTCAGACAGAACCTTAGGAAGAAATCCCAGAAAGATTAGCGTTATAAAACTTGTATACTGTTAACAGAAAGAGTTATCTTTGTTTCTCATTTTTACATTTTCCTTTGTCTTCTTATCACTTTGTCCAAACCAAATAAATCTGCCCTGACACTTTGGGCACTGACTCTAGAAATAGTTACTGAAAATGACCACAGGTCTATTTTCTTAGATCCGCTACAATTCCACAACACTGATAATTATCTGTCAGATCTGCAGATGTGTCGCTCCAAAATGGATGTTGGGATTTACTGATGTATTGATCAGCCGACCTCAGAACATGTTTGGTTTAGTAAAAAAAAAGTACAAGCTACATTAATCATAAACATCAATAAAACAGAGGCGGATGCTGATACCTCTGCTTGATGAAAAAGATCCAGCGTAGTCTTCAAGAGGCCTTCTCCTCTAAGGAATCGATAAGAAAAATGATGAAGAGAAATACAAATTCGCATAAAACATTTTTTAAAAAGCTGGAAACATTCCAAATCTCAAACTTTTGGAAGATAATTGTAGGAATGTAAAATAGGCCTGAGGTTCTGAAATGACTGGAAGAGCTTAGCAAGCATGTCAAATCTGACAGGTGTGATGTGCAGCTGTACTACCTGGTGAACAGGTACATGCTGTAGGCCATGCTGGCCAGGCTCTGGCTCTGTCGGATGATGTCGTGCTCCTGTTCCTCCCATTTTTCTAACTCGGCATCTACGTCCGACGACAGCAAACGGAGTTCGAGACCCAGCTTGGCCATACTTGTCTGCTCCTGCACCCACAGAGAAACATCATTCTGAAACATACCTTACTGCAAAAACGGAGACTTGAGGTAGTAAAACGACCCAAGAAAAATATTTTAATCAAGAAAGTTTTTCAATGCCTAAGTTTGATAAAACAAGTCTCAGGCAAAACTCTATCCTACTGCCTAATTCTACGTTCATAAATACTAATGGAGAGGCACCAGCAGAATCTTCAAGATTTCATGTCACCACCTGATTTTTTTGAAAATTGTTGGCATGGTCATGAATGCAGACGGTGGCAGTCAGGCAGCTGTCAGGGGGCAGTCTGGCAGCAGTCAAGTGGCAATCAGCCAGCAGTCAAGTGGCAGTCAGGCGGCAGTCAAGGGGCAGTCAGGCAGCAGTAAAGTGGCAGTCAGGTGGCAGTCAAGTGGCAGTCAGGCGTCAGTCAAGTGGCAGTCAGGCAGCAGTCAAGTGGAAGTCAGGCAGCAGTCAAGTGGCAGTCAGGCGGCAGTCAAGTGGCAGTCAGGCGGCAGTCAAGTGGCAGTCAAGTGGCAGTCAGGTGGCAGTCAAGTGGCAGTCAGGTGGCAGTCAAGTGGCAGTCAGGCAGCAGTCAAGTGGCAGTCAGGTGGCAGTCAAGTGGCAGTCAGGCAGCAGTCAAGTGGCAGTCAGGTGGCACCACACAACCTCCAAATGTGCCCAGCCATCCGGTCGCCGTAAAAGTTTTAAACTTCTGCAGCTGTCACACGGCGTGTAAAAATGTGACTGCCAGCTCCTGATTACAAATAATTCCGCACAAACGCCAGCCAAATCAGCTGAAAAACTTGCTATCAGGGTCACCGCAAGACTGTATTTTTGGATATGTGACCGTAGTCTAACTATGTAGCCACAAGGAAGCTCAAGTCTGGATCTCCGTCTGCTGGTCCTCAGCCAAGATAAAATACTGGGTTGTGTCAGAAAGGCAATCCCTGTACGGATAAGCTAAAAGGTGAGCAACTAGAATTAAAAAATATATATGTATATATTATTGGTGAAACATGTTTTTCTTACCCCATTGTCTTATTATCTTGCCAATTTAAAAAAAATGTGTCAAATTTCAAGAATTTTTAGTTTGTAGAGGGTCTGGTTTTGCAGTGTTGATGTTGATGAGGAGTGCATAATTTATTTTAACATCATTCTTTTTTAAAGTGCTATGTGTGGCAGCATATAAAAAACTGCAGCTATGCAAAAGTGCCACAAACCTCATCAATTCTGCTAAAAAAAAAGATATAAAGTCTCCTGAAAATGAATTTACTGCTGACAGAACACAAGTGCAAGATGCAGTATGAATAATTATCCGAGTAGCTTGTAGCGCACACACTATACCTCTGCATCCAACTTGACAGCTTTAGCAGTTTTCAGCCCAGCCGAATGCTTCTGTGAAGAAAAAAGTGTTAATTGAAGGAGGATACAGTCATTGTGTTTGGGAAATATACAGCGCTGGATGGTGGGATACTGTACATACCCCAGGTCTTGGAAGTGATAAGTATGGCTTCTTATCACCTACAAGAGAACACTTTTGTTATTACCTTAACACTGCATAACAAATGGAAAACATATGGTATGTTTTAAGTAATGTGAATGGAAGTATTTTTTAAGGTCAGTAGACCTTAAAATGCAATCCAATATAACAGCTCTGCCACAAATTAGACTTTTATAAGGTTATAATTAGAAACGGACTCATTAACCGCTCAGCTGATTAATCGTTCCAATTTTGTAATAATTAAAAACCAGCATGGGGTAATGGCAGCCAATTTAGTTCAAATTTGCCATAGTTTTGTAAATGACAAACAATCAAGGCAACTTTAATTCTATAGATTGTCACTTCCTGTCTCTGTGTAGTCACATTCATCATCCTCACAGTTTTAAGGCAAAATGGGGTTTACACAAAACCTACTTTCTTACGGTTAAATGTAACTAAGATCCAATATTTCTTAAAGGAGTTGACAAAATAACCACTAAGCTGATGATTACACAAGCCTGTTTTAAGGACCAGCTTTCATAAAAAAATAATTGTGAGGTTTTTAACATCTTGTGGCATTTTCTCACTATGGGGGACATATATAAAGATAATTAAGCTTAAAATTGCATTTCTGAGTATTTCTTTAATCAAATTGTTGTGAATCAGGAGCAGCCAAAAAATTGTGTTTGAAAAAGAGCGTATTTGTGGTGTCGAAACTCCAATGGGTGGGTCACAACTGCTCCGCTCCATTCTGATGCATCTGCTCGTAGACGACTAGATCCACATACCTCTTTGTTTTCCTCATCTGAGTAAAATAAACTAAGTAGCTGGGGGATAATACTAAGGCCAAGAACGGCCTGCCCTACTTTTTTTGTAATCGCTATCTTGTGATAATAAGATGGTGTATCTCATTATCACAAGGAAACAAATTTTGTTTGTTTGTAATAATGAGATCCATTATCTCATTATCACAAGAAAACATTTTGTTTTCTTGAGATTAGTGTTGTTTAATGAGATAGTGGATCTCATTATCTCATTTCTTGCGATGATGAGATCCACTATCTCATTATCACGAGAAAACAAATGTTTTTTTGTGATAACGTTCTGAGTTTTTAAGGAAATAAAGAGAGAAGAGAGTGTTTGAGGAGCGAAAATACACTAATAAATAAAAAATAGACAAAAAAACTAATTTTGTTTCTTCTTGTGCTGTTTTTATTGTTAACCACAAAATAAATAGACTTAAAAACAGAGAAAGTCTCTGTGTTTCTTTGCGACAAAGAAAGAGATGGATGTTACAGTATATTCTTTCTTTATCTCATTTCAGGAGAAAACAAACTGGATTTTCTCCTGATAATGAGATAGTGGATCTCATTATCACAAGAAAACTGTCAAAATAAAGAAAGGAAGGCCATTTTTGGCTACTGTGGGAAAACACCTTTTTTCCTTAAAAATTAAGTACAAAACATTTTTTTTCTAGAAATTTTGGTCAAAAATATTCTTGTTAGTAACTGGTCCTCACCAGATATTAACTGCTGTGAACCACTTGGTAACCAGATTTTTTTTCTTTTTCTTAATTTTTTAGAAAAACATTTTTTTTAACTTACATTTTTTTCAGGTACTCTCTAGTGCACCAATTAGTAACCTGATTGTTTTTTACTTCGATTTTTTTTAAATGTTCTTACTTCTATGTCCCTTAAGTTCCACTATCTCCTTATCACGAGAAAACAAATTTTGTTTTCTCGCAATAACGTTCTGGGGTTTTAGGGAATTAAAGAGAGAGGAGAGTGTTTGAGGAGAGTAAATCCACTAATAAATGAAAAAAATGACTAAAAAACAATTTTTGTGGAATGTTTTATTCTGTTCTTTTAACCACAAAATAAAGAGACTTAAAAACAGGTAAAGTCTCTGCATCTCAGCGTGGGAAAGAAAGAGAGGGATACTACAGTATATTCTTCATTATCTCATTATCAAGATAATGAGATAGTGGATCTCGTTATCACAAGAAAACGTTGAGAAAAAAAATAAGAGATCAGGCCGCTTTCAGCTTCCATAGTATAACAAGAAAAAACAAAGATAAAAATACTTTTGACTTTTTTATTTTAATTTTTTGGGATAAGCAAATTCACATAAAAGAAGAAATGACGTAAACCTGAATGGAGGAGGTTTCATTTAAAGTGACCAGAGATTACATCCGTCTATAGAATTAAAAGCGTCATGATATACATGCATCTTTCTTTTCATGTTCATCTGAATCTGAAAGTAAAACAGTCCATGACTTCAATTAGATAATGAATGGAGGCTGTGCAGAGGAGGAATGAATGCTGGGGTGTTCAATGTCACTGACGTCTGATTGGAAAAAAAAAAAAAAGAAATTCTGCAGTCAGTGATGATTAATTCTCAAAGGATATGTTCACTCTGCATGGCTGGCCTCATCCTCAACTTTCAGTGTTTCAGAAACACAAACAAAATCATTAATTGAGGCTTTGTACTAGAGTTTGATTCTTTCAAGCTTAGACTCAATCAATGTGAGAAACCGTTTGGTCTATAGGGGCCACCGGTTCTGATGTAGACAGACATGGATCTGTTTTAGGTGCTAGCTGATGGTCACCTGTTGTTCACAAAATGGTATTTACCAGCATGAAATGAAATAACTCTAAAGTGGTTATGACTGTTAAGGTCTAAAACCGTCTAAAAGAGTCGTACTGACTAATAATTGGTGACTCATCTACTTCTAGGAGGTATATTCAGGATTTATCAGTAATGTCTGTACTCCACAACAGACCTCGTCGTCCTTCAAAAACATCATTGATCTCTTTCAGCAGCAGAGCCATGTCACAGAGCTGAGACTCCCACGCCTCACAGAAGACGTCCAGGTTCTCTTTGGCGATTTTACTGGAAGGATGGAGGGCCAGAGTCTGCGCAGCGGAGATGATCTAGACAACAACAAGAAACAAATCTCAAAATAAAATATTAATTTATAGGACAGAAAAAAAAGACAAACGTCTGGGACATGTATTCATTCAAAACTAACCTGCACATTTGTGCACACTCAATCTACAGTACAAATATTCACTGGTGGTGTTCACCTTTTCAGCCCATCCCTTCAGCAAACCACAGGTTCACACATTTGTGAATCTGAGATTTTTACACCGGATGCCCTTCATGACACTACCCTGTATTCTATGTGGGCTAGGGACAGGCACAGGGACACCCAGACTAGGGCCCCTTTGTGGCTATACATAAGTACAGAGTAGCATGAAGGGTCTTGCCCATGGGAACCACACTGGATTAAGCTCATGTGCCAGTTCTACAATCTATAGATATATTACGGTCACATACTCTGATATTTTGTTGGACCGCCTTCAGTTTTGATTTGATTTGCTGTTGCATTGTTTTAATAAGCTATTGCAAAGTAATAAGATTTAGTTCCATCCATTAATTTTTCACATAAATCTGGCATTGATGATGGTAGTTGGACTGCTAAATCCTAATGATTCCCTAATGGGGTTAAGAAAGGGTGTCCAAATCCAGGCCTCGAGGGCTGGTGTCCTACATGTTTTCCAACCAACCTACCATTGAAGCTTTTTATTGGCCAAACACACCTGATCCAGGTAATCAACAGCAGATAAGGCAGAATTTCAGGAAAACCAGCAGGAGGCCGGCCCTCGAGGATTTGGACACCCCTGGGTTAAGGTCTGGGCTCTGTGGTGCCCAATCCATGTGTGAAAATGATGTCTAATGTTCCCTGAACCACTCTGTCCAACTCAAACTCATTACCCAAGTCGTCACAGATTGACGTGTGGTTAAGAAACCCTCCGCGTCAAAACTTGACTTTTTGGCCCAACTTGTCCTTTTTTGACCTGCTAGCTGTTCCAATTAGGGATGCAACAATATTAATTCAATTCACTTCAGTTTTATTTATATAGCCCAATATCACAAAGAAAAATTGCCTCATTGAGCTTCAATATAAAACCAAACCATTCAATACGTGTTCCACAATTCAATACATTTTCCCAATACTCATTTTATTTTATTATACCTTTATTTATTTATTTATTTTTGACAATATGAAGTTATATTTGTGCCACTACAATAAGAACTGAAGTCCTGGTCAAACAGACAAGACTGTTCCCAAGCCTTTACACTGTCAGTGTGAAGCAAAGACACTTGATTGGATAGAATCTTGACCACATGTGACAAAGCCAGATCATTTTATATTTTTGTTATTAACAGCCCGATGTCATCTTGGGCTGGTAACATGTTGCATCACATTCTCATTCCCAACTCGTCACATATTGACGTTTTGTTAAGGACCCCTTCGTGTCAAAAATGTACGTTTCAGGTGTCTCCAACTCGTCGTTTTTTTGTGATGTGGTGGCTGTTCCAATTAAATCCGGGGTCACCAACCTCTGGGCTGCAAATTTGACCGTACTGGTATCCTAACCCTAATCTGGACACGGATCGGTACTGGTTCCAGGTGCGGTTCCAGTTAAAAAAAAAAGTTACTTTTTTAAAGTTTTAAAAATGTAGTTTTAGAGTGTTTAATAAATGTTTCTCCTGTTCAGCCCACGACCTAAGGTGTGTTTTGGGTTTTGGCCCCCCGTGCGATTGAGTCTGACACCCCTGATCTAGACCAATCGCCATGAACCCTCTTGTCTGTGATTGGCTGGTTTGGTGGCACAAACATCTAACTAAACTCTGGTTGTGTCAGAATCCCCCCCTAATCATTATATAGTGCACTATATAGCGCGTTCGCCATTTTCTAGTGCAATCCGAATTTACTAATTCCAAATTCGAGTGCACTTGAAATTTCCCAGAAGTCTTTGCGAAAAACTAGCGTAGATCAATGCTCACTAGATAGACCACAATACATTGCGGTCGAACAATTTTGAACAAATAACATGTTTAAATGCAATATTTGAATAAACGTCGTGAAATGTTAGTTTATATTCGATTTTCACTTCGTGAAATCGATGACGATATCCGTTTTTTAGAAAAACGAAAGAAAAGTAGTGTGAATCGTGTCCGAATTACCTTTAAAATCCAGCGCACTATATACTGTAGTTTTTCAGTAGTTAGAGATTGGGGGGTAATTCGGACACAACCTCTGAGTTAATATCGCAAAATCGAAAATAGGGACAAAGGGAGATTCAAGACACCGCATCAGAAAACAGTTGTGTCGCACATGCAAAAACGTATTTTAAAAAACAAATATTTGATATTTTCATTTGCATTTTTGAAAGTATTGCTTTTAAAACTGAACATTTCATTTTTCAACTTAAGGAATTTTGATTTTAAAAACAGTGTTTTTGTTTTCATTGTGGTGTTTGTATAATATTTAAAATAAATTCCAGTCCATGGACACATTAAATAAAGAGAAAGTTATTGAAAAATTTGGAAATGATGTATTTCTGAACACACACGTCCATCCTATAGTATTGTATCTAATTGCCAATTAACTTTTAGACCTCCCAAATATTACCGAGCATGTGGAGAGAGAAATCACCTGCGGTTTCCTGAATGGCACCGTCATTGATTGGCTTACCTTTGAACCGAGGAGCCGAGTCATTACTGCAGAGTCGTGTGGGGCCTGACACAAGCGCCACAGGACGGGAACATTCTACTCTGCCGGATAATTACTGGTACGGATGGTTTTTGAGAGCAAATATAATTAGATCTGAGATGGTGGACAACATGTTCTCAAATATTCTGGCAGGAATAGAGGGCACGGCGAGACGTAGGAGAGTTTTTTTCCACTTTCTGCACAGGATATAGATTTGCTTCATCTTATTGCTCTGTTTTGACCAATTAAACGTTACTAACATGCAATAAAAGGTGGAGTCACCAGGGCTTTAAAGCTGATGCACGTGTTATACCTGTGGGCCGATCACATGGAAGGTCTCTTCTGCATGAATACAGGTAATCTCCAGTGGTTCTGTACACGATACATGGCATAACAGTCGGCATGTCTGGATAAAACAAACAGAAAATCACAAACACTTTTGCACGAAATATGGAAACTAAATTCAAATCCCATGTCTCTTCCTCTGCGCATCAGCTGCTTACCTCCACCAGCTGCTCCTTTTGCTCGGTGAGCTTGCGCGAATAATCCGCGACTGCCTCCAGGTTTCCTTCGGCACCTGCAGCTTTGAGAGCCCTCAGAGGCAGCTGCTCTCCGTGAACCTTCAACAGATCCGAGGCCCGGCCCACCGCCACCTTATGCAGCTGAGAGAAGGGCACACAGTTGAATAGGAAAGAGAGGATGTAGAAATCAGAGACGTTTGTGGAGCAGAGGGGTGGCATTTTCACTCACTTCCCGCCTCAGGTCTCCCATGCTGTGACACGTCTTCAGGATGGCCACCTCCAAGTTCTCTGTGGCCTCTTTGGAGCTACCAGACTGCTGCTGCAAGAGAAAAAACAACATTTTAAACAGTAGATTTAAATGCAAACACAAATCCTAGAGTACAATAAATGGTCTGTTTTTAAACTTATGTCATGTATAAGACACATCAAACTATAAGACGCATTTAACAAAAAAATAGTCACATCTTCTTGCTAATCCTAATCTTTTTTAAAGATATTTTTTCTTTATCACAAGTTATTCAAGTTATAAACTGACCAATCAGATGCCTCAGTAAAACCATGTGGTGCCCACTGGCCCCGCCTTGAACGTTTGATTGACAGATTCTCCTGAGCTGCTTTCATTGGGAGGATGTGAACAAGCTCACTCATGATTGGCGACTGTAGTTTCTCTAAAAACGTGACTCGGACTGACTCGGACCACTCACTGTCGTCTGGTTTCAAAATGGCGGCGCACGTATCAGGAAGCCATGGTGACAAATTTGGCCTAATTTTGCCTGAGCCAAAATTCTATGGCTGACGTCAACACCTCTATTTGACCAGAGATATTACATGTCAATTTGCTCACTAGATTGGCGAATATAGACCACAATGCATTCCACTTGAACTATTTTTGCTAAAAAAGAAAGTATTTTAATTTTTTTTTTAAACTTCAAGTTTTCATAACCAGAACACAGAGGATTCATTCAAAAAAAGCTGGTATTTATTCATTTTTTTGTGAAATCAGTGACGTATTTTTTGCAGTTTAAAAGAAGTAGTGAGAATGGTTTCTGAACTGCTTTAAAATGCAGAGCACCTCATAGTCCCGGACTATTTAGCTTTTTAGCAGTTTGGGAGTAGGGAGGGAATTTGGACATAGCCACCGTGCTAAATGTAGCTGCAATGGTGTATTTAACATTCCTGTAACTCCAAACCTTGATAAAAACAAGACCGATGCAGCTAAAACAAACGTAACTCTGTCAGGACTCAGTCAGTCATATCCTCCTCCGACCACCAGAGGGAGCTCTCACATGAGTACTAGCTGCAGCTGTCCTCCTTAACAGCTGATTCGCATCACATCATTACTCAGGCTGTTTATATTCATCTCTAACACTCTGTTCCATCTGTAGTCTTGAATTGTTTCTTTGTACGTTCAGGCTAAGCGGTTTACTTCATGTTTTTAGTTTTACTCGCCCTCCGCCTCATCCCTGCGTTTATCCTGATGTTCTTTGTCCTGTTCTATGCTGCTACTTTATTAAATCAGTTGCACATGGATCCACACGGCTTCACCTGGTCCTTACAGAGTGACTACGCCAATTACAAACTTTGGCAATTACACACAAAAAACCCACGGTACGACAACTCTACATGCTAGCATAATAACAATTCTGTAACTCGTAAAATAAAAACCAGATTGATACCATGAAACAAATGTTACTGTGACTACGCTAATTCCAAACTTTGTTAATTTAACTTAAAAATATGCACAGTACAATGCCACTACACATTAGCCACGTTAGCCATGTTAGCGTAATCACAATACCTGTGATTCCCAACCTAGTTTGCAACACGTAAAAAAACAGACAAATGTTCCAATGATAACGCTAACCCCCAGCTTTGTTAGTAACATGTAAATAATCCTCGCTACACGCTAGCTGCATTAGCATATTAAGAATAACACTCAGCCTCGTTTGAAATTCATCTAAAAAAACACTACATTTTTATAAAATAGCTTCAATCACATCAATAAACACAACCAGAATTAATCCATATATGAGGCGCTCTAACTATAAGTCGTTTTTATTGTTTTTTATTTTTAGATGCACTCATTCTAAATGTAACAGTACATCTATGTGTTGCTCTCTGTTTTCTCTGCAGAGGTAATGTAAAGTCTTTCTGCACACAACAAAATAATCAAGCTCAGCTCCTCTCTATAATTTCAACATTGCACAACAATTTTCTAAATTTCAGACCAACTTCAATGCAACTGCAATGTAAACAAAGGCAGCATTTTTTGAAAAACGTGCCACTTTACAAAAGGCCGGATTGGCCAGAGTAACAAAATATTTGAAAGTTCTTTGTGCTAAACACCTTCCATGTGCTAGTCTCTTTCATCTGTGCGTGACCTTCAATTACAAAGAACAGACGAGGCACTGAAGGAATTCTGTACGCTTAAAACATTCAAACCAAAAAGTTTAAACTCAGAAGAAGAATCCACATGGCAGCCTTGAGTTTTTGAAGCGTGTTTATTTAAAGGCCGTGTTGGATGGGATGGAGGGCAAAAATTACATTTGAAATGATGCTGAGTGTAAGATCGATCATAAAGTTGTATTTTTTTGGGACATTCATACACGCTTTAAATGTACAACAAATTAAAGGCTATTACTTCTTACTAATTAATCTTCTAAAAGTACAACAAAAATATGTTAATTCATGTACAAATAAACAAAAGCTTTAAAAAAATATGTAAATTTCCTGTTATTTCCAAACAAACAAATAGGTCCGGTTATAACTGTCAAATAACAGGATTGATTTGATTTATTAAAGATTCAATTAAATGTTATAAATATTTGTAAAATTTCCACTTCTTTTTTTCTGCTTCTTGTTCAGGAGTTGCCATGGTGATTTGTCCCATGATAACACATTTCAGCATCAAGACAGATTTCTACTTTGCATCTTATTCATATTTCATTTAATGCTTTATTATGTTGTATGTGTGTGAGAGTGGAGCTTTTTGTCAGTTTTAATTTTGTGTGTAAATCATTGTTTTTGCTTATGGTTTCTAAAATAATAAAACAATAAGTTTATGTTATATAAAGCACTTTGTGTTGCATATAAATAAAAAGTGTTTTATAAATAAAGTTTGGTTTGATTTGATTTGGCTGTCAAATTTCCACACTAAAGCCACATTTATTTGGTTTATAAAAACAGTTTTCTTATAAGTAGTTATTTTAATGAAGCAAAGGTGAAACTGTCATTAGAGATTTATAAATAATAACTCAAAAACTAAAAGAAAATACTTTTTTGCTCTAAAAATATTTATAAGACATTTCTTTAAAACAGGGATGGGCGATACATCAGTACCAGTATCGTATCAGCCAATATTTGCATACTTTGAGTTTATCTGTAGAACAAAAACTTCACCAATATATGTCGCTTTTGTTTTTTTTGTTTTTTTTTTTACTTTAACAGAGTTACAGCAGGAGAATTGCTCAGTTTACTTATGATTACAGTCATAGTCAGTTATTGTTCAGACTCTCTTTTATTTTTGATTATTCCTAATAAAAGAACAAGCACGATGTAGTTGTAAAGTAAAGGAGAAGTTGTGCATTTCAAAGAAATCTAAACTTTGTGTTTTGTAGACATTTAAGCATCGGAATCGGCAAATATCGAATATCGGCCACAGTTCCAGGGAAAAGATCGGTTATCTGTATCAGCTGGAAAAAGTGATATCGGCCCGTCCTTACTTTAAATTGATTTCAGCTAACTTTATGTATCAATGTAGTATTCTCTAGGTGAAGTTTACGTTTTTTAGCTTAGCCCTTAAAGGTATTTAAAAAATGTTTGGTTTTTAAATGTTTAAAATTGTTAAAACATGTTTCAATCTATCTGTGTTGCTGCATTTATATTGTTTAAGGAGTAAACAAAATACTATTCCTTTCAATATAGGAGCACATCCACAACAACGATAGAACACTTTCATAACAGTTTAAGGGGGAAAAAGAGCTCCAAAGTGTTGAAGCTTTGCTTTGAAGACCTTCCCGATGCTCCTCTAAAAACATCAGGAGATATTTCGTAATTAACAGCTCCAAGCTGACAAGTCTGAACAGTCTGCTGTCACTATCGAGGGTGGCAATGATGTCAACAACTGAGAAAATAGACGTTTTAACGCCGTTTCCACCTGGGAACAAACGAGAGATGAGCAGCTAAACTGTGATATTTAGACTCCTTTTGTTGTAAGTTGTCCTTATATTCAAGAATAAATCGTTTCTATTGGAATTAAGGTTAGATTTATCATTGAGTGAGAAAGAAAGAGTCTAAAAATGGATGTGAATTTCCTCATTCGTTCATTTCTACGATAAAGAAACGTACCACCCCAACCCAGGCGAGCACCAGCTGCTGGGTGTCCTGGCGCGTCTGCTGGCACAGACTCAGGATGCTCTGCCGCTGCTCGTGGCTGGTGTAGGCCGAGTCCGTGAAGTCCTCCGTCCGTTCCACCAGCGCCTCCAGCTGGCCGGTCAAGCTCTGCGGCGTCAAGCAGAACAAATCCTCCCGCAGCGACTCCACGGTGTACTGGGGAAAAGAGTAGCATTAACGGGTAATGAATAATGAATGAAGAAATAAATACATAAGAATAAGAATTTGAGGTATGAAAGTACATAAAAGCTAAAGCACTTCTGTTGTTGTACATTCCCAAGTTGTTAAAAAAGTTAAAGTCTCTGCACTGTGTAAAACAACATTAGATAAGCTTTTAATCAAAAGTAGCAAGCTTTGGTTTGAACAGATCTTCTGTGAAAACACTGTTGTCTCCATGGAAGTCTTAATGAAGAATTATTACAATAAAACTGACCTGAACTGTAATAAAGTGACTAAAGCAGCTTTTTGAAAACTACAACAAAAATTGTACTGAAATGAACTAAAATAAGAGAGCAACAATGATATTACAAATATAAACTTCAAGATGTGTCTTTAACCCATGAGATCCCATGGTGACATCAGTGTAACAGAAAACTATCAGGAATGGGTTCTGTGATCCACTTGGTTTGTGGTGCATTCTACATCATTTTATTTTTAAGGAAAAATTCGTTTTTATGGGTTAAAATCCTCCTCGGATGAAAATCATGTTTTTTTTTGTTTTTACCATGTCTGTGTGGCATGTTTCTTATGGAAGAGAGCAAATGGAATAAGAAATCATTTAATGTGCTCCAAATAAATCCATTTTGTTTTTGTCGTCTGAGCTGACAATTGGCTCAAAACTGTACCGTTGTATAGCTCTGGTAATGCTGGACATTTTTGTTGTAGCGGTAATGGGGGTGTGAGGACCTGTGAATTAGCAGGAGATTACGTGAACAGAGGGTGGATGGGAAGTGTGGGCGGGCTTACTCTGCGCCCACAACAGAGGTAAATTTCTAATCAATTTCTGACGCTCTGCAGAAAATATGTCATAGAAAACGACACAAATATGAAAATTTTGGCTAAAAGCGACTTAATAATGATTAAAAGACAACTTGGAATGCTTTGAAAAAAGATCAAACTGTGATTGGAGAGGCGCTTAAAAGGATTTTTATCAGGACGATTCTAATATTTTATAATATAAATTTCTCTCACATGCTTTTGTGAAAAAAACTCAATTTGTAGTTGTTTGAAAAAAGCCAAATTTACATATTTACTTTGGGAAAACCAGGTTTCTGCTTTGGGAATATTTTATGAAAAATCTTTATTTTTTGTGATTCTTGTGAATTTTTTATTTTTTTTTTTAATTTGTAAATAAATCGTGGGTTTTTCAGCTGCCCTGGGATTGAACTATCACATTTACATCTGCATGTATTTACGTTCGGTGTTGTCCTCTCAGTCTACCTTGAAATCCTTGATGCCGTTGCAGATGCTGGCAGACGGGATCTTGTTTTCCCCGCAGCTCCGTGCCTCAGTAACTATTTCGATGACCTGCTCCAGGGCGCAGCGCATTCGGTGGAACACGGCGTCTTTGTTGATCCTTGCCGACTCACAATCCGGATGCCTCAGGCAAGTCTGCAAAGAGGGATTCAGTCTGAAGAGTCAAAGCTCACGTCTTCATCAATTCTGCTTCTTTTTTGGAAAATAACATGGCTCAGACTTAATATAATAAAATTGCCTTTAAATAAGAGGTGGACATGATGAAGAACACCTTGATCAGGGTTACCTTGGAGGCTGTGAGGAGCATCATGGTGCATTTCTCCAGCACGGCTCTGGCTGCTGCCATCCTGGCTTTCTTTTTCTCGTCCTTCAAATCCTAATTCACAGAAAAGATCAGACGATAAAAGATAGACAACTTCCAAAATTTCAAAAATAACCCCCCAAAAATCCAAATGACTTGATTTATGTGCACGTTTACATCCATAGACCTGCACAGGCCCAAACTAGAACGTACCAGAACATAAAGGAAGATACTACCCTGTGAATGTGTTTGCAACAGAAATAAATTTTTTTTTTGTTTTTTGTTTTTCAAATCGCAGCTGAATCAACTTTTCTCCAGGCAGTTTGCCATAGATTACAAAGCCGATGTGATTATCTGTCATTATTTTTGCCTGCGCATTCCTCGCCTGGATTCAGTGGGGAAAGATGGCAGCTTTTCTGTAAAGATGCAAGCTTATACAGGAATGGGAGTGCAAAAAAAAAACACAAAAAAGGAAAGCAGCATGGCAAATGAGGAGAGAGAGCAACAATGAGGAATGTGGAGGGATGTGATTTGTGTGCAAAGTGCAAGTCCAGGTAAAATTCAGCCGCAAATGAATTCTCGCCCCTATCTTCTGTACTGTTACGGCAGCTGCTGCACTTCAACTTCTGCAGCTGAAGCCCTTTCGCTGCAGAGGCTGTGTGAGTGCACGAGGGAAGGATTAGGAGAGTCTGACACTACAAAGTTACAACCAGGGGTGTCAAACATTCGGCCCGCGGGCCGCATCCGACCTACCAGATAGTTTAATCTGGTCCAGTCATGAAAAGAAAAAAATAGGAAGATGTTGGAAAAAAATAGCAAGTTTCTAGCCCATTCCTTTGGTGAGTTATGATTATTTAAAGAAATGGCTGCAATGCACAATTCCGCCACAAGGGGAAGCAAAGGAAAAGAAATACGGGATAACAAGAGATAAAGAAATAAACAGAATTTCTTTGCAAGCGCGTGCCACATCTGGGCAATATGCAGACTGATAATAATAATAATAATAATAATAATAATAATAACAAAAACAATAATAATAAGTAATTAGGCTACTAGGTTGTCCGAGGCATTTTTTTCCAACTGAGAAAAATGCAAATCAAAAACAAAGCTACAGATAAAAAGTTGAATTTGGGTTATTTTGCTATTATGTTACTGGTCCGGTCCACTTGAGTTCAGACTGAAACAAAATGAGTTTGACACCCCTGTTCTAGACAGAGGTTTGGTTTCTCTGCTGTACTGATGGGAATGAGAAAACCTGTTTTAATAGTTGATAAACAGCTAGCTTCAGGGACAAAATTGGTAGATTATCATGAAACATTTTAGAATTTCACAATGCAGAACAAAATGTTTCACTTCAGTACCCTGGCGATTACGACAGTTAAATCGGGGGAATTTGTTTCAGTGGTACTCACGTTCTGCCTGTCCCCTGTTAGGTGCGCAAACTCAACCATCTCGTTGCCAAACTGGCTGAAAATCTGTACAAACTCCTGGAAGGTGCTCACTCTTTCCAGATGATCGAGGGTCACAAGAACCTGAAAAAAGAAGGTATATCAATGTCTGCATCTAAAAACTTCAGAATACTCAAAAATGCAAATTGAATCTTAATTTTTTTTCTATTTGTCTTCTATCATCAGAAAAATGCCACAGGAACATGTTAGAAACACCAAAAACAACCAAATTGTTACATAGGTTAAACTTACACAGCATCTACTTTATTTGCTGGGAACATTGTGACTGGCAGCACCAACGCAGCAGCTTTTATCAGTGGTGTTCAAAGATGAAGAAAAGTGTTTGGCAGGAATGGAGGACGGGATGCTGTCCCAACAAAAGCTAACCAGTCCTGATTAGGCCTCATCTTTACTTTCTTGGCTCCCTCTGAAACTACACCCATATCACATAGTTTGGTTGCCAAATGCAAACAGGAGAAAGAGTGTGTTTTTATGTGGCTGCTAAAAGAGCTGCTTTCCCTCAATTACTCCCAGAGTGCTCTTTCAGAGAGCCGGTGCTTATCAGAAAAAACCCAGAACAGAGCTCTGATGGTGAATGAGGATATCTTCAAGCCGAGCATGACTGGGATTCAAGGCTCACCTTGTTGCGTGACGTGATTATCTGTTTGATGACGATGCGGTCGGCGAGGACTAGGACTTTGGTGACAGAAGAGAGCAGCATGCGTGCAGCCTTTACCATCGCGGTCCGGTCACTGAACACTGTGACATGGTCATCCGACGGGGTTGGAGCGGCTGATCCCACATCTGTTAGCTGAGCTATAGCATCACCTACAACACATGACAAAAAAGAAAATATTTTTCCCTAAAAAAGATGCATATTTCCAAATCTTTGTCAACTCAGCACTATTTGGAGTTTTTTGTAGTTTAAAGCTGATTCTACCAAAAACAACAGTTTTTATGGTAGAATTTAAGGCTAACTACCCAGAAAAACAAAACCCAAGTTTAAAATTGCAGTTATAAAAATTATTTGAATATAACGGGGCAGCCATGGTCCTAAGGTAGAGCGGTCAACCTCTGTTTGAAGGATGTGTTCAGTTTCCGCCTTGCCTGTCCATGTGTTGAAGTGCCCTTGGGCAAGACACTGAACCCACATTGCTCCTGGTAGTTACAAGTTGGCGCCAGAGTTTGGTAGCTGTTTTTGTCTGAATGGGGAATAGGACTGTACAGGGATGTAATACAAGTTGGGGGCTTGTCCGGGATTATTTTAAGGGGTTTAAGCCTTAATGAAGGTAGTAAAGCCCTAAATAAGTAAAGGTATATGCCATGTTACAGCCCCTAGTTTTGGGTGTGTGTGTGCATTTGTTTTATGTGTGGTGTAGAATTGAGTTTCAGTTCCTGTAGCGGTCCAACCCCTTCACTGCTGCTGACCCCGAATCCTGCAAATATGATTGAGGCTTCCACTCCACCAATCACCAGGCTGGGAGGGAGGTACGAAGCTACGGAAAACCTCTGCTCCAGTCTTTTATTTTTTTGAGATTGCCTTTTATTAAATTTAATCTTGTGCTCTTCGGTTACCTTTTGAGCATTTGTAGTGTTTTGGTGACTTTATTTCTGTTAATAATTTTTCTCCTATGAAGCTTGAGAATTTATGTTAATTATTTTAACATTAAGTCACACATTGTTTTTTTGTTTGTTAGTTTCTTTGGTTGTTGTGTTGTGACTCCTGCCTCCCTTCACCCTAATAAACGGCCAACTTAACCTCCCCATTTTTATTCAATTTCTTTATGTCACCCATTCTCTCCCTTCTCCCTTTAGAGGGGCATGGCATAAGTGGGGGCTCGTCCGGGATTATTTTAAGAAGTTAAAGCTTCAGCTGGGATCTAGTACTACCTTGGCTGACGCTTGAGCAGTTTTGTGCAGACGTGTCCTTCCCTCTTGTGTTTGTGTGCCAAAGCGTGTAATTGTGGTAGGGAAAACATAGGTTTTATGTATTTATTTGTCATCACAACTATGATGTAGACAGCAGGTCTGTCTGTAGCCCATGACTGGCAAGAAATGTAAGATTCATGAAGGAGGAAAAAAGTATGGAAATCATACTTTTTCATTTGCATGAACTGTTTTTTTTTTTTAAACTGGTGATGCATGTTGTTACATTTTTAGACTAGAATTAACTGAAATAATAGTGAAAATAGTGTAGTGTAAAGAGATTTTGAGGACATACAGGTTTATTGAGCTGTAGTCCTCTTATTATGTCAAAATGATTAACATTTTATTCAACTTGAAAACGAATTTGTAGCTTTATAAAAGCTAACTACATGACAATATTAAGTTGACTTTTTATGCAATAGGTTGTGGTAACATCAATTTGTGCAAAAAAACACCAGCAGATCACTTCTTAGTTCTTTTAAGGAATCCTGTAAAAATTAATTTGTTTAAGCCAGTTTTGTGTTTTTCTGCAAACGTTATTGTAAGAATGGAAAATCTCATTACAAGAGGTACGATTAGTCTGGAATGGTAACATTTGAGCTGAAATCTGCAATACATGGAGAAAAATACATACCTCAAAACTCACTTGTTACTGAGAAAGGAGCCCAAATGCTAAGAGTTGGATACCCTAACACTTGATAAATCATTTCTTGTTGAGTCACATGCAGCCATACTGTGGGGCTGAACAGGATGGGTGCTGCAGGATTTTGGGTTGTCGCAGTTCCCTTGAGGCTCGTACAGGCACCTCAAGGGACATCATGAAAATGGAACATACCATTGTTGTGTGTGTAGGAAAGTATGTTGTAGTATTTCTGAGGATAAGTAAGTTGCATAATGTAAGTTGGACGCACTTATGACATATACGATGTCATACAGTGCCCTTAGGCCACACTGATAAGTCCCTGTAATACAACACTCCTGTGTTTCACATACTTCATTCTCTCGTATCCTTGAGCGTTGTACAAGTGTTTGCTATAACCTGTCACCCGCAGCATACCCGTAGAAAAAATAAGCACAAACATTTTCTTCACTGATTTGTCTACAATCTTGATATTTTGACTAGAACAGGCGTGCCCACTTTTTTTCCATAGACAGCTTGTATCCACCCATAAGGGCAGTTGTCAAGGTTTGACATCTCAGAAGACATGAGTAGGATAATAATTGCAATATACATCTTTTAAATAAAGGTTTTTGTCATAGCCATGGCTATGTGAATAACAAAAAAGAAATTCCTGCACTTAATTTACCAAACTCAAGAACAATGGTCTTTCTGGCTATGACTTTACCAGAAGATCAAATGTAAAACCCCCAGGAAAGACCTTGTATAGACCTTTTACCATATAGTAGGGGTTATATGACAAAAATTCCACAAGATTAAACCAAAACAGTCCAATTACAGTTTTTCTGTTGATTTAAAGAGAGTCGAACTAAATGTTCTACGAAAGGCTCAAACGATTTGTTGGGTATGTAAGTCAGTGGTGTTAAGCTACAGGCTGAGAGCCACTGACCTACTTCTTTCACAACTACCTCAATCCTTGTAGTTATTATTTTCTGATTCAATCTGATTCAGGTAAACACCAGTAAGCAGGAAAAAAAATATCTGGAAATGAAATGAGCAGAGTGTTAGTAGTCCTGTCGGATTGCCGTTTGATACCTCTGCTGTAAATGACCAGTGGACACATGAAAAAGAGTAACATTGACAATTTCAGGATCAGGAAAGGATCAATCGAATATTTATTCATGGAACATGTTTTTTCTATCTAAAAAGTGAATCACTTAATTGTTGAGCAGATTTTTAAGGATAAAACTTTAACTTCTCCTCCTGCTCAGAAAAAAAGAATTGGTGAAGAACCCCTAGACCACATGTGTCAAAGTCAATGCCCGGAGACCGGATCCGGCCCTCCGCGTAAATATATACGGCCCTCCAGATCATTTTAGCTCAACATTTTTCCAAATAAACCCGAATACAAGGACAAATGTCTTGCTTCTTGCAAAGTATGATCCAATCTGGAACTCATCCCTTTTCCAGAAAAGATGAGAATGAGAACTAGTTTAAAAGACAACACAGATGGCCTTTACGGACCTGCCTCAATGGGCTTCCCCACCATTTACTGGATGTGTGGAGCTCAATCAAACCAATGCCTGCTTTTATTTCAGTCATTCCTTCATTCATAGGCTCAAGTCGGGACTGATAAAGCCTTCCCAGTGGCTAAAGAATGCCCATCCTTCTTTAAGTGCTGCCTTACTCTCTTAAGACTTAAAAAGAAAAACATTTGAGAACTATTTAAGATTTCCTTTACTTAAAAACACTGAAAACAAAGGATAAGCAAGGAAAAAAGGAGTAGCCAGATCATTGAAAGCCACACATTAACATATGGGTGCCCTAAGATGTACTTTATTTGGGCAAAACAATGCAAACACAGATTCACACGCACATTTTCTCCACGGTCTGTTCTCTTCCCACCAGCTCCCTCTTTGAGTTGTAGCTATCTTTACAAATCAGGACGCTGCCCGGATTAAATGCTTTGTAATACAAACTGTTACCACCAACAAAGGCCTATTATTATGGAGCAGTGTGCAAGTTTGTATCCAGGGTGATATTGTTTCCAGTTTGCAGTGTGGAAGGTAAAATATTTTCCCCCTAATGAGAATAAAGGTGGCTGATATAGAGAGAAGTTAACCATACAAAATAGTCCAAACCTCAAACCAGATTGTGCTTTATTATTACTTTAGTAATACATTTTTAGTCAGAGACAATTGTAGTTTAACCTAACAAAAGGAGAAACATTTCTTATGTTTAAGAACAGTTTAATCTAGACAATAATAAAATATATTTGACACAGCAGTTGGTTATGAAGCCAGTGTTTAAAGTGTTTAAAATGAAAAATATGTTTAACTTGCGAGTGTCTCCAACACATTCCCATCCACAAGTCATCATACTGACAGTTGACCCCTCCGCTTCACGTTTTGGTGTTTTGGGTGTCTTTGACTCTTAGTTTTTGGCTGTTTGTAAAACTAAAGGTCCACAAGGTACCCTAACCTTAACCCTGTACTGGTTCGCTTTCAGTACTGTGTTCGCGCCCAGTACCGCGTCTGGAACCGGTTTGGGTTAGGGCACCAGTGCCTGGTTTGGAGGAGTCTTAAACCAAACGTCAATATGTGACGAGTTGGGAGTGTGAATGTGTTGGTGTCTCATCTACTTCACCCTTACTAACCTTTATGCTATAGGTATTCAATACAACCTGTTGCCTGCAGAATGTCCATAGGAAAAATGTGGATGAACATTTTACGGGCTCAACTAGCAAAGACCACCAGCAAGCCCAAGTTTGTCATTTTTTTTGCTTGCAAACAGCCCATTTTCACCCAATAGGGCAGTTGAACCTCAAGCGTAAGATGTACCTTACTAAAATTTTGATCAACCAATACCTTGGAAAGTCTACTTCTGTGCTTCATGTACAGCAGGTATCTTCAGCTAACCTGTTGCTGAAATATGGGATATAAATATATGTGGTAGTTTCAAAGAAGTACTTCATAGTTTCTTTTGTGGAGGAAACTTTGTTGTGTTTTTACTTTTAGGGAGAAAGAAGCCGACTGGAAGGTTTCTTAATCTGATGATGAGTAATGAACTATTTACCAGGGCAGACATAAACTATGTGCAGTAAAAGCAATACTTATAGTCCATTTCAAGTTCATTTACTATCTCGCAGAGAACAATACTATATTTTTACTGATGACAGTTGATACATATTTTGCAAGTGATCATGGAACTCAGCTCTCTTTCCAGAAGCTCAACCTTGTTAGTAAGGAAAAGTCATCATCCAGAGGATGATAGTATCCATTAAGATTCTGTAGAACAGCTTGGACTCGTATGATTACACTTTTTAGCAATAATGACTTGTCAGTCTTGACAAATCTGCAAAAAAAAACATTTTTTGGAGTCACCAACAGCAGATGCAAAAAAATGCTCATTATTCTTTCTGAGCCTTTCACTGTCTGTTCAACATCTGTGTCTTGTTTTCCAGCCAAAACTCCTACCCTGATGATTGGAATGTCTTTAGTTAGCTTTGGGGGGCTTCTGATGGAATACGATTTGACAAGTGAGCAGTTTAATTGAAATTTACTAGAATTCGAAACCACTGCAAAGCCTGGAGGTAGTTTTTCTATCTTTTATTTGTTTCGTCCGGCAGCTGAACAAATAGATTAGACTGGGAGCCTCATTGTTATTGTTACAACAGTGGGTAAAAGTTTCAAACACACTGGATATATTTGTATAAACCCCTTTTGTAGTTGAGGCTAAACTTTATTTATATGGAATTTGTCAGCATTTTTTGTTTTGGACCAGAAACAAGACAGAGGAGAGTAGTCGTCGATTAGTCGGCTAATCATGGCAGCCCTAAACAAGACAACGGAATTCCTCAGCCTAAAGTTTCGGACTCTTTAAATTGTCAATGTCCTGATCAGTTCTTACCTGCTCTGCGTGCCTCATAGCAAGCTTGACCCATCTCATCCTTCAGCTCTTGATTCTCTGAAGCAATAGCTTCCCCGACAGCAACGAAGCGTCCTACTGCCACATTCACAGCTTGACCTACCCTGTGAATGGCTGTCAAGGTGCGCTCAGACTTCTTTGGCTTGTCTTTGTGGTTTATCAACGTGGTAATCTGTAGAAAGATAAAAGGACAGCAGGATGGTATTGGTAATATCTGACAACAAATCCAAAAGCAACTTTATTGAAATTATTAAAAAGACAACAATTACATTCACTTCAGATTAAGCAAATACAGAAAAAGTGTAAAAGCAAATCTCTGACAAGTTTCATGGCAAAGATGACTGTATTTCTAGGTTCAAACCAAGACTTTGGGAAACAAAATCTGCTTTTTGTATCCCAAACACGGGAATAAAGTGCATATTTGTTTCTTTCAGTCCTCTTTTTTTAGAGGAAAGTAACTTGTTTAATCAAATCGGAAAGGAAGTCTTTGTCACAACTGCCTTCAAGGCTACATACTGGCTGTCTGCGGTCAAAAAATGGGCAAACGTGTATGGTTGGTTGCCTGCAAAAAGAATATCATGGTCATAGACCACTTGGGTGGGACTGGAGAGTGAAAGTGTTCATGCACATTTTTTTTACAGGCATGCTGCAGCTAACAGGTCGTATCGAAGAAGGTGTGACGAAGGCATTTCGTATGGATTGGTCATTTTCTAAACCCCCCAATAACCCCTTCATTTGCAAAAGGGTAACACTTTTGTGAATGATAAGGGACACCAACCATATGTCACTACCAAATCCAAGTCTCTGATTGGTCAACTGGTATAACTTTCAACGCTCGATTATTGGCCACGTGTTTTGTACATAGAGCTCAAAAATGGTCTTAAAAACTAGAGTTTTGAACGCCCGAAACATGCAGTGATGCACGTTTGCTAAGACTTTATACTGAAAATGGTTGCTTGAACATGCTCTTGCTGGTGTAAGCGTAGCATAGTTTTAATTTTGCAAGCGTACATCTGAACAAGCCCCAAAGCACCGACAGTACCAACAGTACCAATTTCTCAAAAATGGCACTGTTGGCAAGTGTCAGAGGGGAATCATTTTCTATTTAATCTCAAAATAAAAAGTCAGATTTTATATCAAATATAAACCTATTTACAGCGTCTTTATATTTTTTCTATTCGTGACCTCAGGGTTATTTTATTAGTTTTGCTTTTTTACGGGCTTACCATAAATGTTGGCCAACAATTTTGGGGTTTGTCTTTTTGATTGGCAGTTGGCTTGATCCAAGAGCTTCACACTTTGCTTTGTCCCATCCAATTGCTATTTGTGGAACATTGTTGAAACAGGTGGAATAAACTCCAGTCTAGGTGCCCATCCCACTTTAGGCTTTATTTTCATCATTCAGAATCCAATGGGCGACTTGAGAGAGGATATCTTGTCCACCAAAGTGATACAATCATGGAGCCATTGGTCTTGCTGTTAAAACTTGAATAAAATAATATAGACTATATTCTGAGGTCAACCAACACAAAAAATGTATATCAATAAATATATAATTAAAGGTATGTCTTTTCCAATCTACATCATACATGCAATATTTTTCAAAACCTAAACGAGAATTTAGGTGAGACATTCAAAAAACACACAGTTCAAGAAAGACCTTTTAGTGATAATTAAGGACATTAATTATGAATAGGTAGAATCTATCAAATATTTATTAATTGCTTTAACTTTCTCTATAACAGCTGTGAGGGTTTAAGTGGGGTTGTGTGTGTATGTTGGTTCATTGTGGGTGGCTGTTTTAATTGGTCTGAGCCTGTAGGTGGTCTTGGAGGGGGATATGTTACATTGAGGGCTTTGGGACACATGTTTCTGCTGAGCTCAGATTAAGGTTTTAAAGAACTGCATTTTGGCTCAGGACAAAACGAGCTGTTGCATTTTTCACACAAGAGAGTGTTGGTTCTACTTAGTTAAAAATCTAAATTTGATTATTTTAACATTCAGGTTACTGCTAAAAAAGATGCCAGTTTAATGGAAGCAAACTGAATGGTGTTTTTCTTTTCTTCCACATACTTGGTTCGAGCACATGTACCTACACTTGAAAGAGCCACGGTGCTAAATGTCAAAGCGCTGCACATCTCACAAATCTTGCTCTAGGATTTTTCTTTCACTGCTCTATTACGATATATGAAAGACTTTGTGTTAAATAATTTCATCTGGGTATAAAATCAAATAATTAGATCTTGAAACGGTTGACACTTGTGGGAATTACAAAGGACGCTACCCATATCGTCATTACTAAGTCCACTGTGATCGCAGAAGCCTAATACGCACATGTACAAGGGTTTCTTTAGACTTTTCATTGGAAGTGGTCGCTTGAACGAGCATTGGCAAGACCTGTGAGAAAGTAGAAATACACAACACGGATGGGTACGTAAGGGTGGACTAGGTGAGACGTAGGCATCTCGTATGGACTTCTATCTTGGGCATTGTACAAGTAGCCCATTAGTGCGTTCAAGTGATTAGTGTGCACTCCTTGCAGGTTCCATGTGTGCAGCTTGACTGTTAGAAATTAGACAAGCAGTGCTCACCAGCACTTGCCAGTACTCTCACCTTACTAATGACTAGAGTATGGCATCACCCCTATCATACTTCATGATACACTTACCACACATTCATGCAGGAGATTCGTACATTCCTTTTTCATGACGTTTCTTGAGGTGACCGTACAAATCTCAAGGAAACGACAAGACACACCTGTGCTTTCCTTAACATACAACCAAGACCCTCTACAATCCTCCAGTCCATCACGGGCCTAGATAACCCAAAAACCGCATGAGACTAAGGCTTTAATTAGCTTTTCTCCACTTGTCCATGAAAGTTCACTCTTTCAAGGTCCTCAGAATAGTTTATGCCAAGTTCTCTTGAAGATACAGACAATGTATTAATTTTATGAATACAATCTAATCTGTGGTTATACATTCATTCATTCTTCCTCTTGGCCACTTGTCCCTTTTGGGGTCACGAGGGTGTTGGAGCCTAACCCACCTACTGATGGGCAAAGGCAGTATACCCTGGACAGGTCGCCAGTCTGTCACAGGGATACACTCACACGCTCATTCACACTCTCATGCACTCCTCAGGACAATTTTAGAGTAACCAATTAACCTATGAAGCATGTTTTTGGACTGTTGGAGGAAGCCAGAGTCCCCGGAGAAAATCAATGCACAAACTCCACACAAAAAGGTCTCCAGTTGGTGGTTTTTGGTTCAGGTCCCCCAGCCGGGACTCAAACCAGGGCCTTTTTGCTGTGAATCAAGAGCACTAACCACTGAGCCACCATGCAGTCCCCTGTGGTTAAACATTAAATACAAAATTAGTATAGAATTGCAAAAATCCTTTGTTTTTTGTTTTCTTCTTGTTCTGAGAACCCTTTCCCTTTCCTTTTGTTTTGTACTGCAACCTAAAAAAGAAGCTTTAGCACAAAAGTTGGTGTGATGTTGTTTTTTTTTTTGCACATTTACAGCTACTAACTACAGTTCTGTTGGTTTTTGATATTACCACATTGAGAACCGTGTAAAAAAAAATGGTAAATTTAATATCTAGCCATATCTCTTGCCTCTAGGCGGAACTTGTGCTTTCTTGTCCTAGTCCTTAAGCCAACGACTTTCATGCACTATTACTATGCTATGGGTTTACCTACATGTTTTTCTTCCAACACATTTATTGTCTCGTTTATAGGGTGCAATGATTTGCTTTAACGACTCGATTTGATGAAATTCATAGCCGATACTGGTTCATTTTGAGCAATCAGATTCACTGACTTAAAATCAATCAGGGACATCTTTAGCCAAACATTCAACCAGTGTGACTCAGAGAGGAATACCTGGGTACAACGATTCGATTAACAACTTGCTTCAGGCAGATCGATCTGGTCAATCGTATGAATAGAAATTGATTTATCGATTAATCGTTACCCTTACTTTTTTACATTGAGCTGTACCAGGTCCTGTAATTTCCCATTAAAAACAACACTATATATTAGAGCTGTCGTCAAAGGTTGCTACCTGTCAAACTGCTATTTTCTGTCTCAATGCTCTATTAATGTTACACACTAAAATCCAGATATTAAGCTTTTTTTTAAGTGTCCCTCATTTTTTTAATGAGTTTATTATCTCTGTCTTTAAGCTTCTTCCTCACAAGTGTTGGTGTTTCTCACTGACTCATCAACAAAGAGTGGGATAATGCTCAGAAAACACCAACGCCAGCTGGCTGGACATTATGCAGCTGCCAAAGGGGAATTGGGGCACTGTGGCACATGATTCAAATCTACGTCATACACAGACACTGTGTTATGCAAGAGACCCGATTAATATTTTTGTGACGTATAGTGTCTGTTTCTGTCTGCAGCGTGCACACACATTGGAATGCAGAGAGGACCTCCACAGTCTATGGAAGCTAAAACCATGAAAAAGGAAATGATTACAGCAAATTAAGAAGAAAATACAGTAAAAATATACACTTTTTGCATGGAAAAGTTTGTGTAACTCCCAAAACACCAAAAATAGTTTAACAAAATAAAATAAAAAACACATTTTAGGACTTTTACCAGGGGAGCAGAGGCTGGGATTTCCTCTGATGGGGGACTAGGAGGTGGTACATTTACTGGCCTGTACAAACAGGAACAGAGCAGGGTGGAGAAAACATAATATTGAAACAGTGGAATCACACAGGAGAAGCCTTTGTGGATGAATCAATGGAACGCCTTTTTTCTTTTTTGCAAAATAATAATCTTCTGACAGCCGTCAAAAAAAGTCTACTCAGTTTAGTGAAGTTATAGTGTAATGTTTATCCGACCTCGCCTCAACTACACAAAAGAAGGAGCAGAAATACCAATGTGTAACCATACACAACACATGGTATTACTGCTGGGACAAGTAGTCCTATATAAAACATGGGTTAAAAAACAACATTAATTGATGAAAAAACTCATTTCAGTGAGTTTATTTGAAGTGTGCAATAAAAATATAAAAGAATAATCATCAATAATTTATCACAATCTATTTACTGATCTAAATAGAGTCTAAAAAAACACTAATGAATGCAAAATAGCCTTTGCTGTGACACCAGCCGAGATGTCTCCTTTGGTATGCAAACAGTACATGTGCTTGACTTTCATTCTCTTGAATAATTAGGAGGACGATTAAAAAAAGAACACAGAGAATAGCAAAAATTCGTAACTCACTGGTTAGCAGGAAATCTAGACTCGCACCTCAAGGACACAGACAATAAATCAGAGGAACAAAAGCTGGAAACATTTGTGGCTGCCTCCCATGGATACACACTTGGTTTGTGGTGAATGGGAAAGCTGGGAGAAATGTTGATGTCATCAGAGTCCTGTTTGTTTCACCGTTTTTGGCGTCAAACTTTTCATTGAAAAACGTAAAAAAGTATCTGTCTTAAGCGTTTTAGATAGTGATTGAGACACTCCTTATTTAAAAGAAACTGTAGGCATTAATCACTAATGGCTCATTTGAAAGCAATATGTCACAACAGTAATTGTTTCATTTAAATTATTAATTGTGGTGGCACACACAGTACAAAGAGGGAATCCACAGACTTGCTATTCAACCTCTGCATATTTATAATTTTAGCAAGTGTGAAAATAAGAATGTGAGGCTTTTTAGTCATCTCTGGAGACGGCACAGCTTCATTTTAGCAATGTAAGCAAGTGGTTTTGCATGTTTGCAACGCATTAGTTTGTTGAAATATAAACTGCTGTGTTTGAGATAAAAGCCTCACTTTGTTCTAATGAAAAGAGCAAACAAGACTTGAAAGAGTTTTCGTGTGATGTAGAGTCTGAATGTGGGCAAAAAAACCCCATCGGCATCATTTCACTTAAATGAGATTTTTTTTGTCAGACGACACGGCTCTTACACAACAGGATTCTGGTTTTTAAAAAGTTTTCTGTCACTCTCCTAGGTGTGTCCGCATTTGACCCATCCAATCGGGGAGGGGTGAGCTGCAGATACAGCTGCGCCCAATCCAACATCTTAATGCTGAGTATCTAGCAGGGAGGGATTGGGTCAGTTTTTAGAATTTTTGGTCTGACTCAGCCTGGATTTGAACTCACAACCTTCCAGTCGCTCTACCAGTGGACGCTCTACCACAACACAACTGAGCTTGTGGTACCATTGGAGATCTTTAAGAATTGTTCTTATTATGTACCATAGCAGTCCTGGACTTTAAGAACCTTTTCAGAATTCTTCCTTCTTACTTTGTGTTTGAGCTAACATTGTGCCCCTACGATCCCAACCAAAAAGTGATGACATCACAAAATCGTCAAAAAATATGAATGGAGGGAGCAAAATCTCTCATGGGGCTCAAAAAACAAATGCACGTGTCGGGACGGGAGTAACCAAAGGAAGTTCCAAAATGGTTATGGAATGGCCACAGGATCCAAGAGGACCTGGTTACAGATGAGATGACGGTTAAAAATCATTAGCCGGAAGGCAGTCCAGCATGGAAGATCATGACAAAAATCCTTGCATCGATCGACCATCTTGAATATTTATTTTTACTTTTTGATCTAGTCACTGAAAAGATCGAGTCTTTACATCGACCTACTTGACACCTCCGCTGCGCCTGCCAATGAGGCTAATTTCTTTTGTGATTTTGGGCTATATAAATAAAATTGAATTGTCGCATTGAGTGTGAATGCACCATTAGAGATTTCAGTCTATCGCCTCATAAATCCTTGAGCATCATTGTAAGCTACTTTGAAAAAAAACTGAGGTTTTAAAGTTTGCAGATTTTGTACAGCGTTCGTGTAACAAGCTCGCAAAAGTGGCGTTTCCCTGTTGCTTGCATTTTTACCAGAATATTGTGAGAATTCAATGCATGACGTTGATTTAAACTGAATGAAACAATAACACTTAAGATAAGACCATTTTAGAAATATGGGCGTGGTAAACAAAAAAACCTCTGTTACCAAGGAGATCCAAAAATTTACTTTTGCCGATACTTGTGAAAAGGACATAGATCTGTTTGTTACCCCCAGGTGACCAAAAACTACAATGGTTGCTATGGAGATAAAACCAATAGAAAAGCCGCCTTTTTGAAAAAAATGAAGCCTGTGAAGCTGTCACGTGCAGCTTTGACCTGGATGGCTGAGGAACAGAAGGAAGAATGAGGAGAGTGCAGCAGCAACTTAACCAGTGTGGCCGGGTCAAAGAGGGGTGGCGAGGGCGAGTAGCGCCACCACTTACAGCTCGAATTAATATTGTTCTTTTCTGATTAATAATTTTGGGGAAAAGCATAAATACTGAACCTATTTCTTTACACTAAGGAGATATTTTTTTTTACTTTTTGACAAGACAATGAAAAGTTTGAAAAATTTGTAAGAGCAAATTAGGGAGAAATGTAAAATATGGGATTGTAAGTGAGCACATCTCTCATCATCTTGTCATAGATTTTTTTTTTTCTTGGTTACTGAAAATCCAGTGTCATGCTGCTCCTTCAGAATTTGTCTTCCCTTGTGACTTAAGCTGTCTCCCTGCATCTCTCCAACATTAATCCTCCTTTTCAGTGTAGAAAGTGATCTAAGTGTTTCCCAAAGGCTCGACTGCAGCAGTACAGGAACAGCTTGCAGTGTTTAAGCTGCATCCTAAAGGGAACGCTGCGAAACTCGTGTGCAGAAAAGCAGAAATGTGAAAGAGAAGCGCTAATGCATCATCCAACTTTCACGTCAAAAATGTACAACTAAGGAGAAAAATATGCCCTTTAATTCCCCGATGACCTGAGAAGACCTGAAGCTTCTAGTTTCAAGCCCAGAATGAACTCACCAATAAACTAACTGGGAATTTTTTGGTGGACACAAAGTGATGGTTATTATAAAATAAGTGAACCAAAGCAAATGTTTCTTAGCCAACAGCAGAACGCATCCCATTATTTTTTAATCTTCTTAAATAAGAATTACACAGAAGCATCTCAGTTTATTTTAAACCTGACTCAGACTTCAATGGCTTTGCATTTTTTTAAGACTTAGCCAAGTTATTTTGTTACCAACCTGTCCATTTTAACCCATGCATACAATGAGCGTACACAACAAACACATTAGCCTATTTATTTTTGAAAAATCACATATAAGCTACACCGGAGTATGAGTCACAACCCTGGTCAAGCCATGCAAAAAACTGTGACTTATCCTCCAAAAAATACAGTATACAAAACCATGATTTGATTTCATCACGATTCCGAATACTTCCCCTACCCCAACGGCTTCTCCCTACTCCTACATTTAGCCCTTCAAACAGAGAGTTATAGAAAAATAGTGTCTTCATATTCAGATGACACTCCCACTTAATGATGTCATCAATAGTCACCGGTCAGCTCCGTTAACATGGAGCTGCTAGCGCTCGGAAACAAACAACAAAAGTTTTATAACTTTAAAAATGTCATACAAAAACAAAGTCATTATCTGTGCTTTAGAGTGCACCCATTTGAAGAAATACGCTTCTCCTCTGGGGCACAGTGCAACGTGGTTCACCCTTGTGGCGGATGGCTCTGCATCCCTCCACGGCAAGGGTTTTGAAAGAACTAATACAGACAACCCTAACCCTTCAAATGCCCCTACAATTGGAGAGGTAGGGAGAATCCTAGGGGTAGAGGAAGAATTTGGAGTCAGCCATGGAAAAGTAGTGTCTTTAAGTTCAGATGTTACTAACCATCAATGGCGTCATTAATAGTCACCGGTCAGCTACGTTAGTGCGTAGCCCCGGCACGTACGCTAACCTTAATTCCTTTTCACTTTCCCTTAAAAAAAAAAAAAAAACTAATTTGGACACCACTACAGCTTCAAATGCTCCGACAATTGGAGGGGTAGGGGAGGAATTTAGATTTGGCCCAAGTCAGAGGCCATTTTTCTTGGATGGAAGAAGGGGGTTTGCCCTCTCCAGGTATGTAGAGATCCAAGTTGAGAAATACCTTGTGGTCTCATGTTACATGTGGATAGATTAAGTATCTGCAGTAATGCTGATGGTACACCAACCTGTTGTAAAAGGAAGAAGGTGCGCCAAAAATCAAAGCTCTCAAATTACTGGTTAATCTTAATTCCTACCCTCATCTATGGTCATAAACTTTATATTCTGACAAGAAGGACAAGACCTGGGATACAAGTGGCTGAAATGAGTTCCCACTTCTGGTCGTTTTGAGTAGAGCTGCTGCTTCTCCACATCGAAAGGCCAGTTGAGATGGTTCAGCCATCTCTTTTGGAGCCAAACGGACACCTCCCTAGGGAGGTATTTAAGGCATGTCCCACTGAGAGGAGGCTCTGGTGAAGACCCAGGATGCACTAGAGGGACTCTTGTCTGTCAGCTGGCATCTGTGTGCCATTTGGATATCCCCAATGGACCTAGAGGAATTGTGTATGGAGAGGGAAGTCTGGGCATCTGTGTTTAGACTCCTGTGACCCAGCTGCAGAAAACCCAGGGAGGATGGATGAGAGATGATAATAGAGTCGAATCTGATCGACTCTGAACTGATCCACTATTTTAGCGGTGACACTTCCGATAACCTTAACTAAAGATGACCTGAAAGAATTAAAACGTTCACACATATCCTATAAATGAATACATTCCTATAATCAGTCGATACATTTTCTCAAGTCAAGTAACATGACTAGACATGTGATTTCTTTTGACCATCTTTTACCGTCATGTTACTGCAACCCAAAAACACTAATAGAAACCAAGCAAAAGGAGAACCGTTCCCCTTCTTGGCAACCGCTGACTTTCAGTTTGCAGAGTTGCACTCAGCAACTTCCCTTCTAAGTCTAACATCGCTCCAAAGCATTCAGCATTAGTTTTTGCTTAGTTGGTGAATTTTTGAGGAATAATTTCAGGTTGTAAGGCATCAAAAACAGAGTTGGAAGAGTTTGAAATTACACTCACCTGGATGCCTCAAAGGATACCTTCTTTGAATGGTGTGATGTCAAACTGTGCCACAAATGGGAACATTTCAGAGATAAAGATATGACAACGCTATGGTGTTCTAAAAATAATATTAGTTAGCATTAGTACTAATGTTAGGTTGGGAGTGTGAGTTGCTATAAGCTAGCGGGAAAGAGTGTAAACAGATGGTGCAGGTTTACGCCATGCTAACGGTTCAACCCACAACCTCTATAGAAAAATGAGTCCAGTATCATAGAATGGTAAAAAAAAAGATCTGATCGTGAGCAAAGATTTAGGTAAATGTGGCAATTATGTACAGGTGACATAGTGTGAAGAAGATTTATTGACAAGGTCTACAGCCAATCACAACAAAGAACTGTGTCTTGTTAAAAAAAAAAAAAAAAGCCTGCAAAATTCAAGTTTTTTGATGTTATAAACAGTTTCTGCTTTTATGAATAAGGCCTAACATCTCAGATCTTCCATCTGCCTTCACCAGTCAATGATATATATTTTTTTTGTGTTTTATTAGTTATTTCACAAAGACAACTCTTCTAGTTAGCTACAGCTGCAGAAGGGACATATACTATACATAAGTCAGTTACAGATGGATGGAAAGCAGCATCCCTTTAAAAGGGCTACAGAGGAAGAACATCCACATCAAGGATAGTCTGAGAGGAAAACAGTTGTATCAGTCATTACCCCACTGCAGATGTATGAGAAAAGGGTAATGTTTGGCCTTCAACTTGGGTTCAGCAATCAGAGCTGACATTTGAGCGTGTGCAGAAACCACGGGAAGCATTTGCAAGGAAGGTTTTATGGAATAATAAATAGTTGAATTCCATTCACTGAGTAGATAACTACCTACCAAGGACAAAGGCTATCAATAGAACTATGTTCCTTACGTGTATTAGAATAATTACTATGATAGAGGTTTTATTTAAAAACGTTTTAAAGTTCCCTTATGACAATTTTTTTAATTTAATAAAAAAACATTCCCTGTAGTGTTTTAATTATGATTATGAAGTTTTTAACCAAAATCCTACAACCTAAGTATCGTAAAAAGCCATTTTTAATGTCGATCTGAAGCCTGTTTCCAAAATATCCTCTGAGGGGACGTGGCTTTTGGAGCTGAGCAGAGTAGCCCCTCCCCCGATCCCCCCCTCTCTAATTATGATTGCTCTGTGTCGCACTATACTGTAAATCTTCACCGCTGCTACATAAAAATGATCCGGTCAGCTCGGACGAGGAAGTGAAGAGCTTCGTGGACAGAACTTCCTCCAAAAGCCTGATTCTTTCTCCTTCCAGTTCATCAAAGAGACCATGATTTCATAGAAAATTATGTTTGGCGGGATTGTAAGGGGCTGTAAGCTAGCAGGAAAAGTACACAAAGGGATGATGGGATATTAGTAGAGGCTTACTTACACGCCAATAGTCCACAACTCAGAGGTGAATTTCTAATAAACTAGTGCCGCTCTGCAGAAACTATGCTCTAGAAAACCACACAGGTTTTTTGATTTCGCCTAAAAAAAGGCAAAAACATGGTAACGCTTTTACTATACATTAAAATATGATTGGAGCAGGACTAACTTATTTTTACCTTCACTGCTAATAATGAAAAACAATGTTGCAATGTAGCATACATTTACAAGTACTGGAAACATTTATTTTCTGGCAACATTCTGAATGTCTAAACAAAGCCCTAGTTATGTTCAATTTCAATGACAAACACCTATGGTGTTGAGGTGTTGCTGTTAACAGCCAGGCTTCACATTTAAAAGGTTGTGGATACAATGTTGGTAAAACTGAGCAAAAAAAAGACATCTTTCAGCAGTCGGAACACAGTGTCTTTTTATTCCTCTCTACTCACGTCATCTTTTATATTGAAGCAACAGAAGTACAAGACACAAAGAAAGAAAGAGAAGGCCATGTTCAGCCAAGGAGAGGAGAGATGTAATATGCACACAGAGTAACTGCAGAGATAAATTCACTTTGGCTGTTGTTGATATGCAACCTTGCAATATACAGTACTCTAAGGCTCAGCATCGAACGCAGTCCACCCGTAGTGGTGGCTTACTTAACCTGAGTTCACTATTTATTTTTCTTTTTTTTTCGAACATTAAACCTGATGATTAATTATAACACTAACTAGCAACATGATATCGTTTAGCAGTTTTATGCTGCATTCACACTCATTGAACTGAGTGACCCCTTCCCCTTGTGTTCCAAACAGGAAGTGCTCACAGGTTCCAAGAAGCCAAAATCCAAAACGGCTATTACTCAGTCATTCTATTTGTCAGAATAACTATTCCTTTTTTTTGATAATTTTAAAAGTTTTCATACTTTTTCCAATAAAAGTATGTGGTTGCACGTTGAACAGTTGAATTGTTTGATTGACAGTTTAACTCTCACTCAAGCCCACTTTCAAATGGTAGAGGTGTGGCCTTCCATCAAGCTCTCGCCTAATTGGCCAGAATAATTGCCATAGATAAGTTGACTCAGACCGAATTGGACCAATCACTGCTTACTGACATTGTTTGGCTCAAATAAGCATCCAAATCGCAGAAGAAAAAATGGTGACTGAAAATGGCTTCATTTTGTTGGAGCTGAAAGTAAGCTATTCTCTCTGTGGGTGATGTCTCAAATACAGTCAATGATCTCCACCAAAAGTTATGCGCGGTGTGAAGGTGTCCAATATCAATGTTGAATCAATGTACAGAGTAACAAAGTGTGCCAAAAATTCTCCAGAATTCAGAAATCTGAATGTCAACCAATCAAGAACTTGGCTTTGGTGGTGGCACGCTAACATGCCAATATTGACTGCGCTCCTCTCAAGCTTTGTGTTTTTTTATATTTGTAAGTCATCATACAGGCTGCAGAGAAAGCATTGAGAGGTCAGATTACCAAACTCACCGCAGATTCAGTTCAATTCACTTAAAAACACACACACATGCCACATTTTACATTAAAAACTAATAAAAAAGCAGCAAAAGTAACTTTATCAGTTAAAACACTGTGTAAGTTAAAGGCAAATATATAGCTTAAAAAATTCTCCAAATAAACATTTTGAAGTTGATTAGGCGGTTAATCCTACAGTTTTGAAAGACACCTTGCTAATCTGACAGGCTATTATCTCCATCTGCACAAGTGCAAACTAATGCTGCCAGAAATGATTATTTTAATTGTCAACTAATCACTGGTTAATTTTTCTGATTAGTCGACTGATCGGGTTTTGCGCAAACTAGATGTAAACCACACATCCTAACCATCATTAGCTTTAAACTAACTAAAACCTAGATATATAGCATTACCTGCGATAATGTGTGAATGATGTAAGGTCAATATGGCCGCTGATGAAGATAGGGCTGATAGCTAAAAACGCTGACGTTGACAGCTGAAATTGCTGAAGCTAATGTGTGAAAACACTGAAGCTGATAGCCAACTAAAATATTAGTTAAATGCCAAATTAGCCAAAAAAAACTGAAAAACGACCACCGGTAAGTTAGCGAAAACAGCTAGCATGCAGCTGAAATATTAGCTAAACTCCAAAATAGCCTAAAAAACCTTAATAAATGCCAAAATAGTCCAAAAAGTTAGCATAATGCCATTATAACTAGGGGTGGCCTAAATATCGATATTGCAATATATCGCGATATTTAGTCCTGCAATTGATTCTCGATGGGTTCTCACCATCGATATTGTGTTTTCATTTGAAGAGGCTGTTGCGCTAAGCGTCTGAGACGGAACTGTTGAGCAGCTGGGCGCGCTGTTTCGGACATTTAATGGCGATGCACGCGCTTCAACTGGGAAAACCCAAGCACCGGTGAGAAACAGGCTCGGTAGCACGTGTTTAAAGCATGCCTACCTCTGCGCAAGTATCATCCATCTGTAGAAGAGGCAGCCGGTAAGAAGTGACTTTGTCTGAGCGCTAGAATGACCACGATCACTTATTTACTGTTAGAAGACAAAATTTTAACTTGTGTTTTCCAGGAGCCTTTTTACCATCAGAACAATAGATATAATCCAACGATTTCCTTGCATTACCACTTGGCATCAATCCTCACTAATCTATTGCAGTTTGGATAGTCTCTGGAGACAATTTTAACAAGCAAGAGAGGAATTATGAGTAGGATTTAAAGGATTTAAATTGTTGTGGCTGTTTCACATAAAGAGGTATTCATCTTAGGGCTTTGCAGCAGATTGTTTTAATCCATACAAGTTTTCACTTCGGGAGAACAAGTTCAAAGTAAAAGCAGAGAGCTGTGGGCTACCTGGTGCTCTATCACTGGAGTCTAAAAATAATTGAAAATCTATCAGGTCTTAAGTGGCCCCTTTCAGTGTGACAGGTAGAAAGCTCTGGAGAGTCACTCTGACTTGAGGTTAGGGCAGTTTATGTGTGTGACGAACTTCGACATGCCAAATCAAACGAGTGGTAAAACAGTGGCATTTTATTGGCATTGCTTATTTGTTGCCATTCTCTTAAATATTGTATTTTTTAAGTATAAGTCGCTATTTTTGCATAGTTTGCCTAGGGCAGGGGTCTGCAACCGTAGGCTCCAGAGCCACATGTGGCTCTTTAACGCCTCCATTGTGACTAATTAAATAAAAAAGAGTATTATTTTAAAACAATAGAAGGAGACTATGTATCACAACTAAAACATTTTGACAGATTTTTGTGTACCGAGTAGCACAGAAAATCCTTGGGAAGGTCAGTAAGCACAAACAGAATTGGTACTTTTGGGACAGTGCATTATTTTTATTTTTGAACAAATTGAACAAATAGGGTCAATTATTTGCTCTGACTTTATTTTGGCTAGCTAGATTTACAAATTCCCAGCCAAGATACACTGCAATTGGTAAAATACACTACCTTTTTTTGTTTTTGTCACTGACATTACACCTCCTATTACTACATTTGCTGTATTGAGATAATCCTGTGAAAAAAGAGTGAATTTTATTTTGAAAGTAAAAATATTATAAATACAAATCAGTCTTAATTTTTGATGGGTAAACTCAGACTTTGTGGCTCCTCCTGGGTTGTCAGTAAGAAATAGTTCCGAGTGGCTCTTGAAGTGTTGAAGGTTGCAGACCCCTGGTCTATGGGGTGCGACTTGTACTCACTGTGACTTAATGCGACTTAAATGAGTTATTGTTTTACCAAACAACCTGTTCCCTTTTAGCGATTGTTTCCTGCTAACAATCTCAAGAGATGTGTGTATCAGTACTTCCTACACATTCTCACTTCCAACTTGTCATATATGGACGTATGGTTCAGGCCTTTCTTTTGGGTCTCCCCAACTCATCATTGCTGAGCTGGTCCCATTAAATTAAGGGTCTCCAACCCTCGGGACGTGGTTCTGGACGCCGTAATGACGCGGTTACCGATGCAGAACTGGTTAGAACCAGGTTAGGGTCAGGGTACTGAGGTCAGGTTAGGATACCGCTCCACTCCGCATCCCAATACCGAACACGTACCATGTCCTGAGGGTTGGGGACACCTGATTATCATTTGCATTTTTTTGTTGTCTGTGTTCCCATTAAATCAGGGTTCCCCAACCTCCAGGCCGCAAACCGGTTATAGTCCAAAGGCCACAGACAGGAAAAAAATGCATTCGCTAATCAGGGGTCCCCAACCGACTAGATCGGTACCCTAACCCAGTACCAGTACCCTAACTCGGTAACACGTCCGGTACAGCGTCCTGAGGGTTGGGGACCCCTGATTTAATGGGAATAGAGACAAGGAAACAATGCAATCAGGTGTCGCCAACCCTTGGGAAGTGGTACCGGTCCGGTACCAGTACATGAACCGGACCAGTACCCTAACCCATTTGGATACTGTTACCCTAACCTGGTATCCATTACCACATCCCAAGTGTAGGGGACACATGATTCAATGGGAACAGCCAGTATGTCGAAAAACGCCAAGTTGGGGACACCCAAAACGTCAAAAAGTGACGCCGACGGAACCCGAACCATACAACCATATATGACGAGCTGAGAGTGAGAATGTGTTGGTATGAAGATGACTGAATGATCTCATGAACCTAGACACAGAAACATGTTTACTGATGCTTCAAAATAAATAAACCTTTTCTTTGGACACCATTTGAGTCTTCAATGCATTACAAATGAGATATCCACTCAATGCTTCAATCTTACACATTTTTGGAAAATTGTCGACCATCAAAGGGAAGAATTTGATTTTTTTTTTTATTATGCATTCTTGGCTCCTTGGACATTTACTCCTGAAAATACAAGGATTTAATAAGTGCAAACATAAAGCGTGAGAGAAACAAACACAGTCTTTGTGTTTGTTAGCAAAGACCCAAATGTTTTCTTGTGACAGAAAAGCGCTGCCACAGTGTAATCATTCAGGATAATACGAGGTGCAGGAAGACTAGAGGAACCAGAAGCTGATAAGAGTGAATGATAAACCAGGGAGAAAAGCAGACGGCCATGATGTAGAGATAGACAGAAGAATGGGAGAGGACATACAGTTAAAAAAAAAAGGGTTGGTCGCAGAGGCCAAGAATAATAAAGCACATCTGCCAAGAGCTGCTGTGACAACACAGCAAAACAAATCAACAAAGTCTTTCTTATCTAGAAACCTTTTATGATCTTGCTTTATGTCAGTTAGAAGTGACGCTGCAGTTAGACATTATGAGACAGCAAGATGGAAACAACTTTCATTCTGTACACTTTGCTTGACGTTGAACAAACAACACGGCGGTGCATCAACCTATGGTCTCCTGACCAAAGTTCAAGGTAACATACCAGTAGTTTTAAATAGAATTAGAGAAAAAACAATATTTTTGTTTACAAAGGAACACACTGAAACAACAAAAAACACAGCAATATGATTGATTGGGTTTTATTTGCTCTATTCTGTTCTGAATGTGCTACAGGAGTCTTTTGCCTTAGTCACATGCACCCATGCAGGGTCATAGACAGCATCTTATGGGGAACGTAGGTGTGTCTCAAGTTCTCTTGAGGCTTGTATGGCCACCTCAAGGAACGTCATAAAAATGGATTGTACGATTGTCGCACATGTGGTTCTTGTAAAAATAGTGTCAATTACACGCACTTATAAGGTACAGATGATGCTATCATATGGTGTCCATGTGCCGCACCCAAGTCATTAGTGAGGAGCACTCAATGAATCCTTCCTAACCAACATGGATGTGATAGTAAGTGCCCACAGGACGCCTTCACAAACTACACTCTGATTGTCTGAGTTCCTCATTACTAACAGGGTCCACGCAAGGGGCGCATACTTACCACTTAAACCTGGGATGTCAAACATACGGCCCACGGGCCGCATCCGCCTTGCCAGATGGTTTTATTCGGCCCAGTCATGAGGAGACAAACATATAAGGATTTTGGGGGAAAAAGGCAAGTTTCTAGCCCATTCCTGAGATGAGTAATGGTTCTTTAAATAAATTACAGCAATGCACAATTCTACCACTAGGGGGAGCAAAGGTAATGCAAGACCTGCATAACAAGAGATCAAGAAATAATAAACAATGTAATAATAATAAGTGATTAGGCTACGAGGTTGTTTGATGCATTTTTTCCAAATTAGAAAAAAACAAAAAACAAAAACAAAGCTACACATAACAAGTTGACCATGGGTTGTTTTGCTATTATGTTGCTGGTCCGGCCCACTTGAGATCAGACGGGTTAAATGTGGCCCCTGAACTAAAATGAGTTTAACATCCCTGACTTACACAGAATTAACAGACCCCTTGCGTAGTGCTCAGAGTTTGGGGGGGCAGAAAGGGGACAGACTTCTTTCTTAAGTGATGCAGCACGCCCATAGATAAAAACATGTACGAACATTTGTGCTCTACGATCTAGACATTTCGTGAAGGCCACCTGTAGGCCCCATAGAGGTTTACCCATTTTTCGTCAGGTGTGACTAAACTATAAGTTAGTAGAACCAGACCTGAACCAGTTTTAGACTTACGTTCTGAGAAATTTAAATTTCAACTTGTTTGGGTTTTTTTCCTTTATAATGTTATAAATTGATATTAAATGCAAACAACAACTGAAAAGCAAAGTAAAACTATTTAGTTAAACTTTTAATTGCAGTGTGTAAAAGACTCATTAATGCCCAGGCCTTACAGCTTGGCTTTCATATTTTAGGACAAATAACTGGTTTTATTTTAAACTTTTTACTAAAATTCTAAAAGCGCAATCACATCTAATTTGTCTATAATAACGTTAAAAATTTACATTAAATAAATATTTATACTCCAATGAGATATGACCCAACATGGAAACAATTGCTGTTAAATATTCTTCTAGAACATACAGTCCTCTTCCAAATGTGTAACTCAATAGGTTTGTTAAATTGTTTTTCTGCCAAAGACAACTTCAAAGCACAACACAAAAATAGCAATAAAAAGTAACCAAAGCATGGGAATTCCAGAGCAAAACATGATGTCTGTCATATGCCTTCAAGAAAACTGATAACATTCATGACATTCATTTCACTGCATAGACAAGAATCTCTTTTCATTCCGAAAGACGGATGGAGGAATTTAGAAAGTGTCTTTTTACTGTTGTTCATAAACAGACCAAAAAAAGTGACAAGCAGGTAACAAAACAGAAAAACTAAAAGCAAAGTCAGACCCTAAATTTAAGGCTGCCGTAAATCTTGAAGAGTTCAAATTTGACATTTTTTGCCGTTCAACTCCTTTGTAGTCAATCTAGTGGAATAAAAAAGGCATAAGTTGTAACATATCTTTTTGTCTGAAACCTTAAGATCTGGAAAAGGACACCATGGCCGAAGGCACTCTTTGCTCTTTCAACTAGAACATTGATTGTCCACACCCATGTCTTCTTTGTTATGCTGAAATTGAAGTGGATGAAAGGGGCTCAAGGAGAGGTTCTATCTATTTACAGTGTTTATTTAAAAAAATACATCTAATAAGAACCTGCAAAACCTTCAAAGATAAGAAAAACATTTACAAAAACATATATATTTTTTTACTTATTAGCCTTGTTTGTTCTTTATTTATTCTCTACTTTTCTGAATCTTTCTTTATGTGCATTTGCCATTCATTTGAGTAGAACATCACATTGGAGATTCAAAAACTCCTCATTTACTGCTTGCAACAGTACCAAAGAAAAAGAATTTTGGACGGGGAGACAGCAGTCTGTCCACTCAGCAAACGGGTGAAAAGATTACAAGACGACGGCAGAGCCCGCTGTCTACCTCCAGCCTACTGTAGGTTGTTCTCATACTGTGTTCACAGACTGGGTAATTGTATAAAGTCCTCAACAGGACAACCCTAAGCTTGCCAACATTCCATCAGTCATCATGATGGGTAATTGCAAGTAATTGACAAATAATAGTGTGTGGTGAATGAAGTGTGAAAGTGGCTCAACTAGGCTTTTTGACAGCTTCTCAGCAAAAGCATGCTTGGCAAAAAAAAAAAGACAGGAAAAACTATTTTTTAGCCTGCTTGATTTACTTTACACACCTCATTATAGCAGCTTGTTTCAAAAACTACTTAAACATTTGCTGAATTAACAAAAATATGCTATGTCATGTTTATTTAAAAAAACAACTTCCTTTTAGAGTAAGACCACACATCTTTTGTTCCAAAATTTGGCCTGGAAGTTCACAAAAGACCACTGGAGGCAAATTTTAGAGCAATTTTTGACTTGGTTTCCTTGTTAAAAAGTCATATTTTACACCAAAAACAAGCTGATTTATACTGTCTTTAATACTTGCAGCTTTATTTGCCATTCATTTCAAATGTGGGGTGTGGCAACTTTTTTTAACCCTTTTGCACAGGAGCTTTAGCTCAAGTGTTTAGATTCCTTCAACTGCTGTAATTCTTCAACCGTTTACACAACTAATGTAATTCCTGCAACTTCTGAAGCTGAAAAAAGCAGTCTTGCATCAATATGTAACACTTATGTTAGTAAAGTGTTGCAAATTGAACGCTTTTCTTTGCATTGTAATTCATAGAAGTTACATTAATTGCATAAATGGTCAGAGTTACGGTAGTTCAAAGAGTGTGTTGTATAGGTCTACGGTCACAAATAGGGCTGCCACGATTAGTCGACTAATCAACGAGTAATCGACTATTAAAATAATGGTTTGTGGCAGCCCTGGTCACAAATACAACATCGTGCAATGGACAAGCAACGGCATAATATTCAAGATTTTTTTTTTTTTTTAAATCGGTGACGTGGTCATGAATGTAGATGGTGGCAGTCAGACGGCCGTCACACATGCAGAATGGCCCGCTTTTTCCACTTTTACCCCCGGCCTATAGGGCAGCTGATGACACTTCATATAGAATACTGCCATATGAAGTGCAAATACATTTACACATCGTCCAGCCAGTGATCCGTCCTATGGCCGCCCAGCTGGCACACAATTTTGAAATAACATCATCCCCGCTTGTCACTGGACTGCCATTACACTACCTCGAATTGTGCCCAGGCGGCCACTGAGTAATGTCAACTTTTAACTTTTTCCTAAAACTATCTATCAGCGCGTAAAAATGCGACCGCCGCCGCATGGCCACCTGATGAATTTGATGAAAAACTTAGGTTTAGGCTGCCGCGCAGTGCTATTTTGGTATATGTAGCCATTGTCTTTAAGGCAGGGGTGTCCAAAGTCGGGCCTCGAGGGCCGGTGTCCTATATGTTCTCCAACCAAACTGTAATTGAAGCACCCTATTAGAAACACACCTGATTCAGGTAATCAGAAGCAGATAAGGCAGGGTTTCTGGAAAACCAGCAGGACTGACTTTGGACACCCCTGCTTTAAGGGGTTAATCAGTGTAAAAGCACAAAATTGTGTATTATCAGGTGTGTTTTTTTTTAATTGCCTGGTGGGAGGAATGTTGGGTTGGGTGAAGCAAACTCTTGTCTATGAGTTAGACAAAAGAAATATATAATTACCTTAACACTTTTTTAACTCCGGAGCTTTAGCTCCAGTAAGGAAATTCTTTCAACTAACCGTTTGCGAAACTGATGTAATTCCAGTGGATTCTGAAGCATAGAAAATCAGCCTTGCACTGATATGCAACACTTTACAGTAGTTAGGCATTTCTACAATCATCATAGAACAAGCTAGCGCAAAGCCAATATGTAAAACCGCTTTTCACGTCAGAATCAGCTGCCTGGAATTGATAGTGCAAATGCTCAAAAATTTACGGTATGTCAAAGAGTGTCTGTTATTTAGCTGTCACTGTTACAAAGAGAAATTTAGAAAAGGGTTATTTGAAAACGTTTTTCAATGCAAATATTTATATAACAATACACATTTATATAACAACAAAATGTGTGATTGTAGACATCAGATACCCTGCCATAGAGACCACGGCCAAGAAGGAATATTCCCAGATAAAAGTAGTCGGGTAAAAGGTAATTATCTCCTTGGAAACAAATCATGCATTCCAGCGAGCAGATTGCCTGAGAGTCTCACACTGTGATCTGTTTGACTCTTGACCCGAGCCTTGATACCCCTTAAAGAGAATACACATGTGCAATTTTAGACACTACATACACCACTGCACGGGGAAGAGCCTGAAATCGGAGCCCTTGAAGGAATGCTGGCCTTCTGACTACATGTTACATTGTGGCACAAAAACACATCAATGAGATGCTTTCTCTATAAGACTCCAAACAAAACCTTCAAGTTGATATATCTTCGATAAAAAAACTCTATTCATAACAAATAAAGATTTTAAAAAATAAGAATAGTATCAAAAACAATTTAAAGGACTAGAATCCAAAAAAGACACAAGAAGTAACCGTGATTTGGCCTTATTCCTAAAAATATTCAGTCAGCACAAGAGAAGACATTGTGTCCATTACATACAAAGCTTCCTTTAGCACTTCAGCAGTTCTTGGAAAAAGGAAATAAATATACTTAACAACCACAACTTTTTTATAGAAGGTGAGTGACTACAACTTATTTATAGGTGTTGGCTCCTAGTTTGTGCTATTAAGACTGGGCAGTGTGTTTTGTGTGTCTAGCCGCCACTTGTCTCTCGTTGGCGCCAGTCATTTGGAAACTGTGACAACGTGAGTACTTGCTCGTCATACTGATAGGGTAGGCTATTTTTTAGATATTGATGAAGTGCATTAAATAGTGCAGCTATTTAAATGACCAAAAGTTCCTTGCAATGCATGAATCTATCGTTAGAAAAGGAAAGTTTTTATTTGAATGAATTGTGGCTGAAAGTTATATAATAGTTACAATGATGAGTTTATAAAAACAAACTTACATTCTAGTACCTGGCTGTAATTTGGGGTAAAATCCTGAATTTTTAGGCCTTTTCTTGCCTTTTGATTGCTCTCATGTATGAGATGCTTTAGGAGTTCCAAATCAACTGTGTAAATGCTAGACAGTAATTGATTGGAACCAACTGATAGTACAAAATATTGCGGACCTGAGACAGTTTTTAGAGTCACAACTGTCTTTATAGTGGATTAGGGCTGTTTTTGCATGAAAAATGTATAAACCTGTACGGGGTACTTGGGTGGCACGGAGAAAACACTAAGGTCATAGAGTGCTCAGTGGGTCTGTAGAGCCAAAATTTTTGTGGACATTTTCAATCCACAGCAATGAAACAAGCGACAGGTTGTAGCAAACACTTAAACAACATATAAGGGTAAGTTAAGTAGAGGAGATGCAGGCATGTTCAGGCATGTTATACGGACTGCGCAGTGTGCAAGACCCTCCTAGTGCCGTTTATGTGATAAGTGCGCTCTACTTGCATGCAACCTGACTATTAGAAATTAGGAAATTAGACAATCCAAGCGTGGTTCGTGCCGGCATCCTTTGAGCATCCTGCAGGCACTTACGTACCCACACAGCCAGTGCGTGAGGCATTCACAGGGTCAGTAAGTTGCACCATACAAATAACCATTGTGGCTTAAGGACACATATGACAGCATCCCCTGTAAGTACGTACAACTTATTAGCACTTCACGATACACGATGTTCCATTTTCATGAAGTCCCTTAAGATGGCCGTATGAGCCTCGAGGCACACCTGCGCTCCCCTTTAGATGTGGCCGCTCCTCTCTATGACTCTCCACGGGCCCAGACAACTCAAAAGCCCACAACACTCGTACAGGTCAACTCCCTGCATAGGTGCATCTAATTATAAGACTTGGTTATGAGTTGGGGTGTAACGGATCACGAACCTCACGGTTCATACTCTAAAACCGTGGTTTTAGGGTCACGGTTCGGATCTTATTTTGGATCAGTAAAATGTAAAAAACAAAAACAAAATGAGAGCTAAATTAATTTTTGGAAATGCTTCAAAACATATATTTAATGAAACATAAAGTACTTCACACACACAATCAGCTACTTATATATGTAACACCAAAACATTTGGTCATTGAGGCCTATTTATTAAAACAAAACATTTTTAAACTTTGAACACAAACTAAATGCTAGAACATGTAGTTTCGGATTACATTTACATGTCTTGAGACCAAATCTAAAAAAATTAAGAGAAAAGAATGCTTAAAAATACTGTTGAAAATACCAAATGTTCGCGTCCCACCCCCTAATGCCCAAATTAAATCATAAATAAAACAGTTACAATTATTTTTTGGTATTAATTGTTTTATTGAAACTAACTGTGAGATTGGTGTCTTTTAAATATTTAAACTGTAATAATAGTTGTCATCTGTAAAACATGGCCCTGCCGTGCCCGCTTTTCCTGGCGATTTATGATCCCTTTGGCTTGCCGTACAATAGTCCCCTGACGTCCCTGTTTTGGAGCGGTTTTCGCCTGTGCGAGTCAGTTGTTGATCTTAACTGGGAGCTTCTCTGAACCCAGAAATGGAAACGTGTACCAAATATGCTTTTATTCAGCCCTTAAAATTAAATAAACCTGATATCTATCGATCCACGTCCTTCATTATGAATGGAGAAAAGTTTTTTACGGAAGCTCCTCCCACACGCAGCGGGAGCTTCACGTGAACAGACTTTAAGATAACCATGAAGCAGTTACTTTAGGGCTTGTCAAAACAAAGACGATAGACATGATCCGTACGGATCACAGATTATCCGTGATCCGTTACACCCCTAGTTATGAGTAGTGTTGTTTTATCGGAGAAAGAGATGAAGACATAAGTAGTCTTCAAAATGAATGAAGAAAATGTTATCTTTTAGATATGTCCGGTTAAGGAAGGAGCATGACATTTTTTATTGAATAAATTGTGTGACTAAAGACCGCATAGTAAAAAGAGCTTTGTAAGACTGTTTTCAATTCCCATTTGACACAAAAAGGAGAACTCTGAGCAATGTAAGCATAGGTAATGTCATTTGTTCAATCAATACTTAATCAGCCTTCATGCAAAAGCTATAAATCTTGTTTAGAGCGAGTAATTTCATTGAGACAATTAAACGAAGTTTAGGCTATTGGTTTTAGCCTGCAAATAAGTTAAATCTCCTATTTCCCTATTAAGTTATCTTTAGAACATTGATCCCTAAATGCTAAGTAATTTGGAAGAGAGATGTCTCACTCAAAACAAATACAAACACTTCTCAGATTTAGAAGTAAACAAGTTGAAGCAAGTTCGATAGATCGACATGCAATCTGAGCGTTTTGTGTGCAATTCGAGGGAAAAGTGTTATGAAAAGACTTTCCTAAAACGACTAGTGATAAGAGAGCGAAAAGGATAAGGGCTAAAATTGGGCAATTCAGTTTTCTCAGTGTTCAAATGTGTGATTAAGAACAACAGACAATCGTCAGCAAGGTTGTGGTGTTTAGTGTCTGAAAAGAGTCATAAAGAGGGAGACTGAACCAACAAAGATTGCTAATGTAAACAGTTTTACTGAACAAAGACATCTGGGTGAGCATCTCATTTCAGTTTGACAAAGGGGGTATTTGACTGTTTACTCTGTACCACTTCAATAGTTACATAAGACAGTCATTTATTTAAAATATTTGCCATCAAGCTCATTGATGTCAACAACTTGTGATTCATAATTGATGCTTAAGAAGGTTGAAACAGTACATTATTGTGGATACATTTTTAATTCAACAACACCAGGGATTTCTCTTGATTTGACTGACGGTACAAGGCCAAACATTAAAAATGGTTATATTTCCTATAAAAATCTCTAAAAGATGGAAAACTTCAGGGTTGCTTTTTCCAATTTTCTTCCCTTTTTTGGGCTCATCTTTTTAGGTCGTCACATAATCTGTTTGTATACTTTGTTAGAATGTCTCAGACAAGTTTTTTTGAAAAATAAACAAACTTTTTACATAAAATATCTAGTATATATTTTAGATAAGGCAATGTATTGAGCTACGGGTGTTATAACTTCTTGAATATAGATTTCAAAAGGAAGAAATACCCCTAAAACAAACCTGGTTAAGTCTCACTTCAATAATCAAACCATGCTACGGCATGATTTACATATATACTTGTGCTTTGCTGTTTACACAACTTCACCAACGTTGCATAATATTAAAGTACGATGCAGGTTTACTTAAAGACAAGGTTGCCAATTTTCAGATGAAAGACAATGTTAACACTTGCATTTATTATTAATAATAGGTTTATTTAAAGGATAGGACGTTAACATGTAAACACACTTTTCTGGTTTTAGATGGAATACAATTATTTTTATAATTCAGGATAAGACATGAAATATGACATTTTATTTAAAGTAATCCAAGTTATTTGAAGGTACAAAGTTAATTGCGTGTTTTCTCATCCCTTATAATTCTGTTTTTTTTTTTTCATATCTTCAATCCAGCTTAAGAGACATAAATGAATAAAACTAATACTTTTTCTCTCCAGTTCCCATTACTGAACTCTGCAAACTTTTACCAAACCCTACTGGGTAATCTAGACATATATAGCATGCTAAAAGTTTAAAGGTCACTTTTTTATTGCAAAGTATGTGAGCTCATAACTTGAGAGATTTATTATATCCAGAATATAGATTTATTTTAGAATGTCATGCGCATAGAAATGTAGGTTGTGTCATTTCTTTTACTTCCCGAGACCAAAACCCACAACGACCAAAAACATTTTCATGTTCAAGGAGCCATACACTCTCATATACAGTCAATAGTTTCGACCAATTTTCTTAAGTCTTTCAGAGTAAACTATATATATAATATATATATCATCATATTTATGAAACAAATATAAATAAATTATTTGTGGGTGTGTGTTCATTGTAGTCTGGGGGCAGAGCTTGCAGCACAGAATCTTCCTGGAGGGGCGGATCACCACATGCTGACATCAGCATGATAGAACTCGCTCGTTTTCATGGGTATGGGAGGGGCTGCTACTGAGAGCGCAGGTTTTTAGGGGATTACTCTTAAATGCATTAACAAATCAAAATAACACTTTGGAGTTCTTTATAGAGAGGAATCAACAGTTTAATGCACTTAAAACCTCAAAAAATAGAATTTTCAAGGTATGGCCCCTTTAAAGTGATTCCACTGATTTGTCTGCTACTAAAAGACCAAATAGGAGAAAGCATTAGGAAGTGACAAAACAAAAAAATGTCGCCTGATTTAAGCCTTATATCCAAGGAACGATGTTAAGATTATTAACTATCTTTTAATTGGGGTGTGGACTTCAAACATGCTCAATCCTGAATGGCGACAGTGGTTGCCATAGAAATGTTGACTCAGACCAACTTGGACCAATCACTCCTTACTGACAACATCTGGTTTCAAAACAGCAACGTCCATATTAGAAAAAAATATAGTGACTGAATTGACTTCATTTTATTGGAGCCAAAGGATAGTCATTTTCTATGGATGACATCACACCCACTCTGTCCAATTCTCATATACAGTCAAAAGTTTCGACCAATAAGTTCTTTGCACTGGTAATGGTAACAAGTTCAATTACAGCCTCTTTATCCCGGCAATGTTGTTTCTGTAAGCCTTCATCAATCTCGTACAGTAGAATATGAAGACACCAAACACTCAGACACACAAACTGCAATGTAAACCACCCACCTTGCTCACACATTCTAATACAACAAAGGCTTATTGTATCCCATGCTCATGAGGTTAGTGTGCTTTGGATTGTTAATGTGCGTGCACTTACATAGACACTGTGATCTTTGTCTACACTATCATGGAATAACCTGGCATAAACAACATATTTGTATCTGTGCACTTGTCTTGCTAATTTAGAACAAAAAAGTACTGTTAAGTGGTACTCGTGTTTAAATACGACTACATTTCCAAATTTAGTTTTCAAATTCTTGGAAAGGGTTTGGGAAGTATTTTGATGTCAGTATTTCACTTAAAATTGAGTTTTGTTGGTAAAACTGTTGAAACTTTAAAAAAGTATACACTTTAAATCTGACAAAAAGTCGTTAATGATAAATACACCATTCCAATCTCATTTGTGAGGAAAAAAAACATGGACAAGTTTTTTTAATTACATTCCTCTGTAAAACATCAGAAAGCAAAACTGCAAGTATCCTGGAAGCAGAAAAAAAAGGTCACTGCTAACAAACTTGGACAGAGAACAGATTTTCCAGGCCCCAATTATAGCAGAAAAATCTCCGAGCTTAGTGCAGCAGAAAAATGATGGAGACAGCAGGGCCGTGTAATCACAAAGCCACAGTGTCATGAGTGTTCAAATGCGAACCAGGCTGATCAAAGACTCGGCAATAACTGCCTATAGCTTTCTTTCCCATACATCTTACACCAAAGAACTTTACACCTCGTCAGCAAAGGACCACCGCGTCTGCACACAGACAGAGATGTTTTTAATGCACATTCAAGAACACGCATTCTTGAATGTGCGTTGAGCATACGGTGTTCACACTGGATTGTCATACCCAATACTAGTGCGAAATGTCGAAGTGATGCAAATCTAGCTAATCTCATTCCAGGCTTTTTTTCACAGCGCTATTTATCTTCTTTATTGCTGTTATTCAAGTAATAAACTAACCAAAGATGCCTCAATAAGAGCGAGTAGTGGAACATTTGAAGCTTTTGATTGACAGATTCTCGGACCAATCCCTGCTAGCTAACGCCATCTGGTCCCAAAAAGGCAATATGGGGCGACGGGAAAATGGCGACTGAATTGACTACATTTCGTTGGAATCCGAGTTAACAGGCTTGTTTAGTCCATCTCTATTAAAGTCAATAGTAGCTACACAAGTTTTTAGGGCTGCCACGATTAGTCGACTAATCGTATATTAAAATAGTGCACAACTAATTTAATTGTCGATTAGTCGTTACTTTATATTATACGTATATAGTAAGGGTGAAGTAAATAAAAAAGTTATAATGACATTATTCTATCTATTTTGGCTAATTTAGTATTTTTTTCAGTCATTTAGGCTAATTTGGATTGTAGCTAATATTTCAGCAGCATTCTAGATATTTTGGCTAATTCTGGATTTCTTTGTTTTGTTTTTTAGGTTATTTTGGAGTTTAGCTGATATTTCAGCAACATGCTAGCTATTTTTGGCTAATTCGGGCTCTTTTCATTTTTTTTGGCTAATTTGGCATTTAACTAATATTTTAGCTGGCTATCAGCTTCAGCGTTTTTAGCTATCAATTTCAGCATCATCAGCTATCAGCACTAGCATCTTCAGCTGCCAAATTCAGCTTAAAGCGTTCAGCTACATGCCAGCTATTTTGGCTAGTTTTGTGTTTTTTCTGTTTTTTAGGCTAATTTGGATTTTAGCTAATATTTCCACTGCATGCTAGCCTATTTGGCTAATTTAGGCATTTTTTTTGTTTTTTGGGGGTAATTTGGAGTTTAGCTGATATTCCAGGTGTATGGTAGCTATTTTGGTAAATTTAGGATTTTTTTTGTTTGTTTTTTAGGCTATTTTGAAGTTTAGCAAATATTTCAGCTACATGCTAGCTGTTTCGGCTAACTTGGGCTTTTTTGTTTGTTTTTTTAGGCTAATTTGGCATTTGACTATTTTAGCAGGCCTTTAGCTTCAGTGATTTTAGCTATAAATTACAGCATCTTCAGCAGTCAAATTCAGCTTACAGCATTCACACTAGCATTATTACAGGTAATACTATCTAGTTTTCTGTTAGTTTAAAGCTAATGATAGTTAAGATGCTTGCTTCACATCCAGTTTGCACATGACCTGATTAGTCGACTAATCGGAAAAAATAATCGGTGATTAGTCGACTATTAAAATAATCGTTTGTGGCAGCACTACAAGTTTTTAAGACCATTTTCAGGCTTTATGTGCAAAACACGTGTCCATTAAACACATGTTCAAGGTTAAACCAGTTAAACTTAGACCGATCAGGGAGTCAGATTTGGTCATCGTGCATAGCACTTCCACTATTCATTCACAGAAGTGACTATTACTTCAAAGCTGAGGTTGCGTCTCCCAGAAAAAGTTGCCAGATTATTGCAAATGGCCTTCCAGCTGGTTTACACGCCACACAGGTGGGACACACACACACACACACCCAAACCTATTTCTTTTTACTCATGCTGCTTTGAGTCATGCTCATTAGATTTTGACTACCACCACAGCTATTAATTTTCCTCCTTGTGCCTTTCAATAAAACTTCAGTTGATGAAAGTAACTGTTTCTAATAAAGTACAACTTTGTTGTTTTTTTTTAAAAAAAAAAGGCTGATTATGAGTACAAAGAAAGTACAAAGACAAATCAATAACTTTTTAAAGAAAAACTAATAAATTTCATACAGTAGTGAATTGAGATACTTACAAGGTTAAAACATGCAAAACCAGTATGACAAGCTAACGTATAAACATAGGGAAGGGGCCCATGGGTGGCTTGATAAACTTCAGTGTGTGCATGTAAGTATTGGACTGCTGGGAACTCCCAGGTCTGTAATTATAGCTTAGTGAGAGTAAAGCTGATAGCCAAAGCCTGGCGAGATGAAAACCAATGAGAAGAGATGAAAAAGAAAAGGAGAAAGTGCACAGCTAAACTTTTTTATCAGTCACTGATGTTTTTCCTTTTTATGAAATGTGCTGTTTTCATTTCCTTCTTGATAAATATCTGATGACAAGAAGAAAAACACAAAAACATCCACACACTCATATATTCACGCACGTGTTAAGATGCTAAAATGTGTTCACTGTTCCCTTTATGCACTGTGGCAGTTACGTTTTCTAGGTACGACAGATTTTCAGGGTTAAATCAATGAGGTGTTTAAAAGTAGCCATCTTATTTTCTGCACTGAATTATAAGTCGCACCTATATGAATGTTCTATTTGCAAACGTATGTCATATATAAGGCACAATGAACAATGAGGCGCATTCAGGGAGATACAAGAGTCAGACATAGGGCAGACGGTCAGACAGACGTTATTAACTGCGTTCACAGTACCTTTAGAACTTCACAAGTTCACAATACCTGTAACTCCCAACCTTGTTTGCAACACTTAAAAACCAAACTGATACCACAAAGACAAACATTACTTTGACTCCGCTAACTTCCAACCTTTAGTAACACGTAACAATCACGTAACACTGTCCGCACACCGCTACACATTGGTCGCATTAGTGTATTAACAATTATTGTAACTCCCAACCTTGTTTGAAAAACCTAAAAAAAATTAATAATTTTTACTGTAACTGTGCTAACTCGCAACTTTGTTAGGTACACAAACAAACCCACAGTCTGACACCGCGACACGTTAACCGCATTAGCATACTTTACAATTACTGTAACTCCCAACTTTGTTTGAAAAACATAAAAATAAATAAATAACTGATACCGCTAAAAATATTTTACTGCAACAGTGCTAACTCCATCCATCCATCCCCACTTTGCTAGTTACAAAAAAACAGTCTGACACCGCTACACGTTAGCTGCGTTAGCAAACAAACAATTCCTGCAACTCCCAACCTGGTTTGCAAACTTATTCCACTAAAACAAGCGTTACTGTGACTCCCGTTTTTGTTAGTTACTCAGAAAAAAAAAACAGTCTAACACAGCAACATTTTAGCTGTATTAGCTTATTTACAAAAACAACCAACCTTTTTTGCAACTTGTTTAAAAAAAAAACAGACTGACATTTTGACAGAGCACTGTGTACCTCTCAAATTGCTTTAAAATTAGTAAGAACAGCCAAAAATGATCCATATTTAAGGCGCTATGGATTTTTTTTTTTTTCGGGTTTTTAGGTGTAGCGTAAAGTCCGGAGAATATGGCATCTTACCTGCAGCAGACAACAGTCAACACACTCAATTCTAATGGGGAGATACAGCAAAAACTACCAAGAATGGGAGCCACTGAAGTGCAAATCAGATTGTCTCAAATTACTTTTGGAACATATCTCACAGTGAGACACAAAGTAAATTAGGAAACATTGTACTTTAAGTCCTCTATTGAACAATAGAGCATGATCTGCTGAGTGCCCTTAAACATTTCCCTCTGTGCTGAATTCCAGGCCCCCGTTAGTCTTTCCTGGAGAGATGTGTGCGTTAGCAAAAAACAATTTTACAAGTTATTAAAGTGGATTCTTACATTTTCCTCTATTCATTGAAATATGAACTCTATCTATCTATCTTCAGAACCTGCTGACTTTCTTTTGGGGTCACAGGGCTGCTGGAACTAACCCAGCTTCTGTTGAGTGAAGGTGGGGTAGACCCCGAGCAGGTCACCAGTCTGCTGTTTTTGTGTGTTTCTCCGGTGTAAGTAATACAAACGTGTCTTTGTTTAGACATTAATTATTCTCAATAAACTATAGATGTATTACTTCAAACTTTAAAGAAGAAAACTCCTGTAGAACAGTTTGCTTTAATTTAATTAGAACTGACTGAAAATCCTGAAACAAAAAAATGGGGGTAAAAAGCTCACATGGAAAGCACGGGCTCGGTGAGATGTACTGTTCTGATAACTAATCCATTCATTCAGTCCATGATGACCTTATCTTTCAAATGAGCCAGAGCAGTGAGAGGGAGGAAGCTGGTTGTCAGAGCACACAAGAGCAGCACAGTGTCATGGTCACCGCACACCCCCAAAATGCACACGGACACATGCTTTCACCCCTTCCTGGCCTGCTAAATTAACAGTGAGGTGCTTTTCCATGGTTTCTCTGTGAAAACATCAATGCGTGAAAGTCCCTTCACCTTTGCCCTTCCTTACTGGAAGACAGCATCAACATCTGCATTGCAGCTGATCAGTTCCCCATTCCTGGAACTCAACAGTTTGTGTGAATAGAAGGGAAGCCAATAGTAAAAGAAAAACATGTGCTATTGTTCCTAAGACAGAATAAACTTTCCTTTAAGTTAAGGTATACTCAAAAATGTCTGTCAGAAACCATTTAGGGAATCTCTGATGTACTACAATAACATTATTCATGGACAGTTTGACCTACTGCACCCTCTAAAAACTGAAATTGCACAAAAGCTGCTGAAAGAGTGCAAAGGTCATAATACAGTTTAATTTTTTGTGTTTACTGTCAAACAAAACATGTGCCTCATAGTGCTAAAGTAGAGGAGAAACCCTTGACTGTACATGAGGACTGGACTTACTGATCTCTCCCTGTGCAGATCAGGAACAGGAAGTCCCCTTCTGGCTCCAAGAAGCCAAAATCCCATACACTGCTACTTAAAAATAAACCGCTATTAATGAGTCACTCTATTTTGTCAGAATAACCATTCTTGTTATGATACATCTTTTAACGTGTTCTTGCTAATCCTACATTTTTCATAATATTTCTTTATTGCAAGTTATACAAGTAACAAACTGGCTAATCAGATGTCTCAATAAAAGCACTTGGTCTCACATCGAACAATTAAAACGTTTGACAGATTTAGTGTAGTGGTTTCAATGGAAAGGTGTGTGGATTTCCAAAAAGTTCAGTTGTGATTGGCAGGAGTGGTTGCCATAGCTACCCAGACCAATTATGACCAGTCATTGCTCATTCGTGACTTCTGGCTCCAACATGGTATCGTCCAGATCCCCCAAAAAATGGCAACTGTCACTCTCACTCAGTCCAGTTTTCTTATACAATCAATGAAAGTTTGTTTGCTCCAAATATAAATTAATAAGTGTACTGAATGAAAAACAATAATATCCGCATTTAAAACAAAGACACAGAAAAAGTTTTGTAATGAACATATGTACAATTGGTGAAAGTTGGAGGCTAACAGGAACCTGATTCTATCTGTGGTAAATGGTGTTTACTTGTATAGCGCTTTCTACCCTCCTTCGAGGGCACAAAATGCTTCACAGTCACAGACCCATTCACCCATTCACACACTAGTGGTGGCGCCAACCTTCCACCAGAGGCAATTTGTTTTGTCCAAGGACACTTCGACACATGGGCGGGCAAGGCGGGAGTCAAACCCGCTCGCTTCCGATGAGGAGTCGACCGCCCTGCCGCTGCACCACCGCCACCCATGAGAGAAATACTGCTTAAAAGCAGCGTCAACTGTTTAATCTTGACCATTGACTGTATCTGAGAACTGGACCGATTGATTGTGATGTCACCCATTGGTTACGGTTCTAACAAAATTATGTCAAAAAAGTTGTCATTTTTTATTTTTTTGCTTTATGGACGCCACCGTGTTAGTGCCAGATGTCGTCACTGATTGGTCCAAGTCGGTCTGAGTGATTATTTCTATAACAACCAGCTCTCTCCAATCAGGAGAGAGCTTGTTGGAAAACCCCGCCCCTACCACTTGAAAGAAGCCTACACAAAATCTGTCAATCAAATGTTTTAAATGTTTGATGTAAGACCACATAGTTTTATTGAGGCATCTGATTGGCTAATTTATAACTTCAACCACAGAAAAAGTTAGCAGAGCAAGAATAGTTGTTTTGGCACATATAGTGACAAGGTTATTTCTCTGTAAAAGTCTTTGGGATTTCAGCACTTTGCAATCAGTGGGTACTTCCTGTTTTGAATGGGGGCGGTCACCAGTCCAGTTCTTATATACAGTCAGTGGTTCTGATTCTAGGTTCTACAAGCTCATTTGCTTCCTGCTGGATTTGTGGACTGCTAATAAATAGAGGTGTGTATTGGCATATCTCTTGCGATGTGATACGTATCGCGATATCATGTCTCACGGTACACATTGCGATATATCCCAAGACTATACCAAGACATATTTTTCACTTTTCTGTACCCATCCCAGGTAAAAACTAAGTAATACATGTCTCATAACAACAAAAACCACAAGGCTTTCTGAACATTTAACACAAACTGGTTCTCGCAGGACATTGCTGCTTTTGTGGCGTGTAGAGCCGCTAAAAGAAGCTCAGTGTGCAGTGCTGCCAATCGAGGATCGAGGATTTAGGTGGAAACAAAACCAAGATGTTGAAGGATGCTCATTAATAATTAATTAAATACTGTTTAAAATCGAAAAAAGTATTGGCATACAAAATATTGCAATATATAGCCAAATTGATTTAACCCTACAGGTAAATCAAATTGTTTGGGTCCAGCACAATCAAATGATAAATACAAACATTTGATTTTTTGTGAACAACTTCTTCTGTTTTTGGTTTAAAATAAAAATAAAAAACTATGCAAAAACTCAGATTGAGAAGTAGTAGAACTGCCAATTTCTTGGAAACAAGTATCCCAATCACTATTATTGCTTTCAAGATGGATAATATAGGTTTGTTAACCTATATATTAACCTATTACATATAATCACTTTTTTGTAGTCTCCAGTCCTTGAAAATGTCAGTACTCACGTTTTGCCATTGTGAGTCTCCAAACTATCACTATAACTGTTGTCTAAATTCCCCACACAAAAGGGAGGCTTTAAACGCAACACGTGAAGAAAACACGCAGTCTTTCCCAAACAGGTAAACCCTAAAGTTAGCCTTGCGTGTTTATAAGCACTGTAGAGTTGAGAAGCTGCCCACGAGAGAAGGTCAGGTCTAAATGTGGTCGTTTGTGGAACTCACCTGCGTTACTAAAGGGATAAGTGTCTGCTCCACCGAGCGAGTTTTGATTTCCAGGCCGGAATCAAAGTTACTGTTGCTGCACGGAGATGAAGCCATTCCCGCCGAGCTCTCCTCTGCCTGATCCAGTCACGATGTGCGGTTCTGCCGACTTTGTTCTTGTTCGCAGCGGGAAAGTGGCGTGGCGGAGCCGCGGCGGTACTCCGGGTTCTGCGGTCGGTAGCGCGGCTCTCCTCAGCCGCACGCCGTGTTAATCCGCTTCAGCTCGGCGGGCTGCGCCGCTAATGTCCGAACAGTTTACTCCACAGTGGCGGGGAGCGGACTGCAGCACACCACTGTGGGCAACCACACTAGCTCTGCGTGGACACACCTTCACTACCCACTGCCCATTCATTTCCTCTCACCGCTTTTTTTCCTCAGGAACATTCATGAATACCGGTTTATATTTGTCTCCTACCAATATTGGAATACCAGTGGCGGGCCGTGCATTTCCCACCTAGGCCTTCAGTAGTGCTCCATCTGAATCAACCCAACCCTCATTAACTATTTTATGGCAATAAAACTTCTAGTGCAGGTACAGCTGCCACACACACACCAAAAGCATAAAAAATAACCTGATAAAATTTCAATATTATGTAGGGAGATAGCAAAATTTTACTCACCAAAAATCCAGATTATTTAAACACAAAATCCATCCTTTCTTTCCTCAAGAAGATTTCAATCACTCTGTCGTGCAGAATCCATGCGTTTCGCAGATAGAAAGTGTTCCGTGGCTGTGATAAGCTGGAAAAGCCTCTCGTGGTCCAGGAGGGAGACAAACATCAGTTTTTGTGATCGATCAAGGTCTGTGTCTGGAAAATAATATTTGCGCGAGGATATTGCGCTGCACGCGCCCGCGGTGCGTTCAGGGGCCTCGTAGATTTCAGCTTCACTCCCGCTCAACGGAGTCACGGAACTCCTTTACCCGTGCCAGACAAAACTGTGCCACAACTTTACCCAGACATTCATTTTCCACCAAAAATCAGACGATGAGACGCTTTCCACTGGTAACATCTTCAAACCTGACACGCCGCTCCTCGGCACCTGTGTCTGTCAGCAGAACCAGAGCGAGCTGCGAGCTGTCCAATCAAAGCTCGTGAAAATCCTGACGTTTCTGTGGGCCTTCTAGCTGGCCTAGCACGTGGTCTCCTCCAGATCTGATTGGTTGAAGCAACAGTTTGGTAGACCATTATTTTATGCTACAGGGCCCGCAGAACTGATTGTGAAGGCCTCCGGGCAGATTTCTTTGACCCTAGCAACAAATGGTGCTGCAATGTGATTGGTTAATGCTTAAATAGGAAAATACACGTCTGGAAGCAGCGCAACCAGGGAGACAGCAATGAAAGGACGAAGACAGAGCATTTGGAATTATAGAATACGTATTCACGGAAATAAATAATAATTAATATCAGTCTGTGATTCAGATATTTTTAGGCCAGCAGAGAAGGCTTTGCAGGCCCTGACGGCCCGCCACTGTGGAATACAAATCTTTAGTTTTCCACGAAAGATGAGTCATTTGTTTCTAACTTTGCAAGACTACAAGTTCAACGGTTTATAAATTAACATTCTGAGTAGTTTGCTTCCTCCCCATGAGAAAAAGATTGACTTTCTTGTCTGTTGTCAATGAAGTCCCTAAAACCATTTATATAACACGTTTTAACAAGAGCATCTCATTACTTTTTTTTTTTTTTTTGGTGTTTTAACATCTTCTTGTAGCAGGATGTAGGAAGAAAATTAAGATTATTGCATCTCTGTGTACTTTTTATTAAAATCTTTGCTAATCAGGAGCAGGCGTAAAGTTTCAAATCGTAGGTACTACTATTGTAAACTACAAGCTCCTCTCTCCAAAACAAGCAGGTTCTCACATTGTGACTTAGACAATTGAGAACAGCCCCTTCCAAGAAGTTTCTGAGCTACCAGCTCCACTCCAGGCTAACACAAACAATCCCGTTTTCTCTGTGGAGCTAGCTGTGTTCGACAAAATATGCACACGCATCTTTGCAAAAGTTCAGATGTTTTGGTGGGAGAAACGTAGACATACTGCCGAGGCCGTCTCTAGGTTGATGTCATCAAATGGACGGCACCCACAAGGAGCGAAAGGCGGAGCCTCAGAGATCGAGACATCATACTTCCTGGTATCAAAAGAGCTCATGAAAATAACTGTTATTTCATAAACAATTCCGTCCTTAGTGTGTCAAAGATATTATATTATCATATTTATGAAAATAGTTTACTCTGAAAGGCTAAGGAATACCATGGTATAGGCCCTTTAAATATTCCCTCACGGAAAGAAATGTGTGACTCAAGAGAAATTTTGCTTTCAAGAACTAAGTTTTTTTGACTTAAATATTTTTTGGAGTATAAGTTGCATTTTTCCATAGTTTGGCAGAGGCACGACTTTTACTCAGGTGCAACTTATTAAAAAAAAAAGAAAAATATAAAAGCAAAAACGGCTAGAGAAGGCACAACTTATTAAAAAAAAAAAAAGAAAAATATAAAAGCAAAAATGGCTAGAGAAGGCACTATAGGAATGTGTATCAGTATTTTCTACTGACAGCAAAGCAGAAGAAGAAGTGCCGGCCTTGACGTAATTGTTAGCAAAACACAAAAAAAAACATAATAATTTAATGGATTTAGTGTTTCAAAGTGATAAAAAGTTTAGTTGACTTGTTTGCATGTTCTTTATTTTATGGCTATTTAAATAATAATTAATCTGCTGCACTAATATACTAGATTCCTCCTATGCTTCATGCTCCACTATAGCATGAGTTACAGTAGTGAAGCGTGTGTATTCAGTCTATTATTCTTATCTAGTCTGTTATTATGATTTACCTTTTAAGATTAAATGTCTGGTCTTGCTCCTGTATTTTGTTAATAAATGCATCTCAGTCTGAAAAACATGGTGTACACACATTTGGAGTTTTTGTTAGACTAGATGAAAAGTTAATTAATTTCCATTTGGAGGCAAAAAAAAAATCCAGCATATGCTAATAAGGCACCGTTTGATCATTAAAAAACACAAAATAAAATAATAGAAATCAAGTTGTTTTTGCCTTCCATGTGATCATATTGTGTTTTTTAATTTTACGAAGACAAATTTAGGATCAAAGATATAGCTTACCTTGAGATTTTCGACTTTTTCTCACAAAGACACATATCAAGGTTAGATACATCATTATCCTTACTTGTCTGAAAAAAAGAAAAACAAAACTACACAAAGAAAAGCTGTTTTCTTTAAATAAATATGTACATTTAAGAGAGCTGCATGGTAGTATAGTGGTCAGCACTCTTGGCTTATGCAAGAAAGTTTAAGTCCCAGCTTGGACCTTTGTGTGTGGAGTTTCAATACATACACCCCAGCTTCCTCCCACAAACTAAAAACATGCTTAATTGGTAAATTGTTGACTCTTACTGGTTCCTTAGATGTAATGTGAGTATGGACTAGCACAGGGGTGTCCAAAGTCAGTCGTCAATGGCCAGTGTCCTACATGTTTTCCCACCAACCTGCCATTGAAGCTCCTTATTGGCCACACACCTGATCCAGGGTAATCAGCAGCAGATAAGGCAGGGTTTCTGGAAAACCAATAGGAGCCCGCCCTCGAGGACTGACTCTGGACACTCCTGGACTAGCATAATGTCCTGTGTACCCGGTGAATGTATATGACGACTAGAGCAAGTGAGTCTGACATCACCTAAAGAAATTGTCTTATTTCTGACTCCAATGAAAGGAAGTCGATGCAGTCGTCATTGTTTGGCTATATGGCCTCCACCACAGTCGTACCAGATATTGTCAATAAGTATTGATTGGTCAGAAATCTGTCAATCAAACATTTTGGACGTGGGGCCAGCAGGCACAATCCACTTTTTTGAGGCAACTGATTGGTCAATTTATAACTTGAATAACTTGCGATAAAGAAACAAAATCATCCATCCATTTTCTTTTGTTCATGTGGGACCGAGTCGCGGGGGCAGCAGTCTAACCAAAGATGCCCAGACTTCCCTCTCCCCGGCCACTTCCTCCAGCTCTTTTGGGGGGGGACCCCGAGACATTCACATGCAGGGCACGTGAGAGACACAGTTTCTCCAGCGTGTCCAGGGTCTTCCCCGAACCTTCCTCCGCCCAGTGGGACATATACGAACTCTTCCTCAGGGAGGCGTCCAGGAGGCTCAACTAGCTCCTCTTGATGTGGAGGAGGAGCGGCTCTAATCCGAGCTCTCTCCAGGTGACCGACCTTCTCACCCTATTTTTTCGCCACCCTACGGAGGAAGTTCATTTCAGCCACTTGTAGTCGGGATCTTGTTCAAGAGCTCATGAACATAGGTGAGTACTGGAATTTAGAGCTTTGCTTTCTGGCTCAACTCTCTCTTGACTACAGTGAACTGGTACAGTGACCGTGTAACAGTGGACGCCACACCAATCCGTCTGTCGATCTCACGCTGTAATCTTTGCTCACTTGTTAACAAGACTCCAATATACTTAAACTCCTCGACCTGGGGCAGGAGCACTCCACCCATCCAGAGAAAGGGGAAACTACCTTTCTCCGTTCAAACAATATCATGAAAAAAAAATAGGATTAGCAAGAACATGTTAAAAAATGTATGAGAGCAGGAATGGTTATTCCAACAAATGTAGTGACTGAGAAATAGATGTTTATTTCTCTATAGAAGTCTATGGGATATTGACTTCTTGGAGTCAGGGGGTACTTCCTGTTTGGAACCTGAGGGGGTCAGACAGTCAATGGATGGATGGATGCAGGGACAGACGAGTGGACAATGGATTTAGAAACAGATATGCTACCATCAGCTTTTGAGGGCACTGTATAAACACTCCTTTAACAAATGTGTCAGCCATGCAAAAAAAAACAATGCTAGACTGTTGTAAGTTTGATATAAACTTACAATAGAATCCCAAAGGCACTTATTTCCCATTTGACAAAATAGACTTCCAGCTGTTTCAAATATGCCTGTAATGAAAAATTCCCTATTCCCTCCTCTTTTCCTCCATGCTTTTGCACCTATTTGAAGAAGTTTCTCCACGTCTGTATTTAGCAACAACCCAATATTACCTTTAAGTACTCTTTTAGGTGAAGCAAAATTTAGTGTTTAGTTAATGACTGCAATCTATGGCTTTCCCCAAGTGAAGAAGCCGCTCCCCCAGAGGCCATTAGGTTTTCACCATTATCCCTTATAGTTTATGAGAGTTTTATTCCCATAAACATGTTATGAAATGCCACATTACATTGCAGTATGCCTGTTTGAACTTGCTTTTTTTCACTGCCATGGATTTTTGATTATTCTTATAAAAAAAATGTTTTTCTAGTCGTTTCTGGATTCAGATTTATCATTATTCCTTGTACAAAACCCTTACATCAAATATTAAACCATATTTTTCCTCATGTTGTTTTTTTAAGCCATATTCTAACATTAGATTCTAGTTAGCTGTGTAAAAGAATTATTCGCTTTTTCTGAGTGAACCAGTTTGAGAGTAATGTCCTTTTTGGATGCTTCTGTCATGCGACTCTTCACATCAACAAGTGTCCCAATTCTCTTTCAATCTTCAAAGTTCTCCTACTATAAACAATGAGAAAATGCGTTAAAAAATCTGTTTGTTCTGAATTGATCAGTCTTCAAACTCAAAAGTTAGAGAGAGAAAAAAAAACTTCCTTGTCTTTCAATGTACCGGTACATCATCTTGCCAATCTATCTGAGTTTGACTCAACCGTTGCCCAAGTTTTCGTATTCTCAAGTGGTCTAACAGCTATTTCCGACTCTTCAAGTGTATTCGTTCAGTGAGAAGTGGTGACTAATACAAAATTTTACAAACAGAGCAGATGGCCGATGGCAGACACGGATTGTGAGAACAGCAACACTGCTAGTGGTGACTTTTGCTGCGTGCCTCATCATCAGCTGTGGTGGCTGGCTTGCTCTCTGTGTCAGCAGTGGGCACAATTACTGTGTGCCTCTTTGTGGGTGTGTTAAAGCTGTCTGCCACTCTCAAGCCCAGCTATTATTTATTTAAAACCCCACAGCTATGCTTTAGTTCAAACCTCCATGTTTGCATTGGTTTTGCTCCAGACTCACGAACAGTCACACACCTACACTGCATCATTACGATGGTATGCAAGCAGTTGCGTTGACGTTGTTGTGTTCTGCTGTAATGAATGTTTCTGCTACCAGTAAGATGATATCTGAATGTTTTCTTTTTGATTCTGATCTGCATGTTGGCTCTTTTTTTCAAATGAATAAAGGCATACTCTGATGAAAATGGTAATTTGGGGTCTTTGACATGTTCTTGTGGCATTTTTTATGATATAAGTTATAAATTCAGAAAACTAAATTGAATTTATGTGTAATTCTTTCTTTAAGCTGTTTTGAATCAGAAGTAGATGAAAATTTCAGTTTGAAAAAGCTAGAAGAAAGGACATAGAAAACAGAGTGGGAAGGTCTCAAACTCCAAGCTCTCAGCAAAGGGGAGGATAAAGCGGGGCAGGGTTTCTCTGGTCCGATCCTGCCCAAAACTCAGAGGTGAATTTCTAACGAACGACTGCAGAAACTATGTTCTAGAAAACTACAGCATTTTTTTTTTACATTTTCTCTAAAAATGTCAAAATTATAACTAAAGACCACTTTGAAAATGGATTAGAAAATGATTGAAAAAAAATCATTTCAAACTATATGATTTGTGTAAAAGTTATTTGAACTTAGAACTCTTTGGATTTTTTACAATTTACCTTAAAACCGTGAACACTCATGACACCTCTTTTGTGCTTTCACATCCACTCACTCCAAGAAAACTCATTGATTTTTGTGCTGCTGTGTTTGAGATTCTAACAGCTGCTACACTGAAGTGCTTATTTCTCTATCCAATTCTTTCGTTTGGTGTGTTCTAGTCCAGCAAATAAAAAAATAAAAAAACGTTTGTATGATTCAGAGTTAATTGAGAATGCTAAAAGCTATTTACCTGTAAAGTATGCATCCATTTTAAAAGATATTAGTGATCTTAACTCGTGATTGTCTTAGATTTAATTTTGCAATAAGATGCATCTTAGTCATTTGTTGAATAACATAAAAATATTTAGAAAGTGTCTTTTGCGTTGCGTGTAAGTCTGCGCTGCTTCTGGTGGAGACCTGCTGCTGAACTCAGCCTCTTAGCACGATACAGTGACCAGAAAGGGTCTCTGTGGAGGAGAGAGTTCAAGCTGAGGTGAGGTCTTCAGCTAGCTTTTTGATAGGTTTTATTTACACCCACCCCCACCCCCTGCACACATAATAATAATTACAAAGAAAATCAGTGCTAAAAGTTCCCAAGTTATAATATTCATTATTTTTTTGTGCGCTTTAGATCTGGGGTTTGGTGCGATATTTAGTCTAATTATTTTTAATATTCTAAATATTCTGGTCAAATCAGACTCTACCTGACTTTAATTGATAATCATAATAATAATAATATGTCTGTTTATAAGCAATTACACTCTCAAGAGGATGGCATCATCGTCTAACATTTTTGTTATTTTCTTGTTTTGTTTTATAATCAATGTATGACTTAATATCTGATATTGGTTTGACAGTTTTTTGTATTGTATTGCTTGGAATAAACCAACAAGTCATATTAGGGCAAATCAAACCAAATTAAACCAAATCAAATTATCTTTATCTTGTACGATTATTTTAGGTGTAATTCATTAAAAATGTTCTTATGGGAAAATTAGCACTACCTTCAGTACACAGAGCAGACTCAGCAACACTGCAGCCAAGATTAAAATCAAACTGCATATAATGGATTCAAGTAAAACTAAAGGCAGTATAAATACGGGTGAATAATCTTCCTGTTCTTTGCAGCCGTCCTCCTGTCATGGGGCCCCCTCTGGGAAGACACTGATTTAATTACATGTAAAAACAAGAGAACCAGGCAGCATCCAAGTGCCATGCGAACACTCAGCCCAGAAATAAGGCTTCTTTTCTCGTTCATTTGTGTCGTTACATAATCATCTCACATACACTCATTGTCATTCCGCTTTCATTTTTCTAAGGAGAGCCTCAGTTTGAAACAACAGCAAACACACAGGGAAATGTGGAGATGACAAGCGAAAATGGTCATTAGTCATAGTCTTCATGCTTGCATGTGACAACAACTAGACACAAAGAAAAAAAGCCAATTTTCTTACCTCTTTTCTCACCTTCAAGACATAAATATTTTTTTTCACTGAAACATGAAAGAGAAAAAACCTTTCTTTTAAATGTGAATACACTGGTGTCATTGTTTTATTGTATGCTCGTCGTGTTGGATTCAGAAGAAAAATAGTCCCTGAATCTCATAAAAAGAAAGGCTAGATCATAAAATTTTCCATATCGATCAATATGCAAAGTAATAAAAACATTTTTCAAAAACTAAGGTCAGCAACTAATCCAATCCCTGACAAATCCAAGTTATCCCTGGATGCTCCATCATTCTTGGGTAAAAAGTGTAAACAAAGAGCTCTCATCCTTTTAGTGTAAGGACAAATAGGTCACAAACATTACCGATTAGGGTGTTTCCTTACACTCTTTTTCCAGGCAACCCAACATTGTCTTTCCTGCAACAGCTTACATTTCATCAAAATAATCCTCCGTTACATAAGCAGCTGCAAAGATTCCACCACAGGCGAATGATGAATGGGTAGTTAAAGCAGAACCAAGATAACGGAGACCCCTTTTCACAGATGCAGCTGTATCTAAGATCCTGCCTTGCTGACCCTCTTGAGATAAGAGGCATAGATGCATGGGTACTCTCCTCATAAAGGTCGTCTTGCCAAGTTTGGCGAAATCTTGTTTTACTGAGACTGAGAGAAGAGGGACAATGGCAGCACAAGCATAATCCATTTTCAGCCTCAGAGCTGATGACAGGGTATCTGTTTTGTCTTTGTAACGCATTACAATATATCCACTCACTTGTACTCGGCTTGTCCTCTGATTCTTCCTACTATTATCTGCCTTATCCATGTTTTTTCCCCTAAGCTGGCAATTATGATAGCGCTCGTAATGATAGCAGGTTCTTAGACACGTTGTATTTTTAGCTTTCCTCCTATAGGTGCCTGGAAAAAGAATTCACCTCAGCCTTTGACATTCTAAGACCTCAAGATTCCTTCTTTTTTTATCCGTTCTTCATTTTTCTTTCCTCAGAAAAACAAGCATGCCTGGGAGGCATTTTAGCTCAGCTGTGACCAGTCAGCCTCAATCAAGACTTGACAGACGGCAGTGCGGTCTGACATCACAGCGTTTGTGCCACAGCTTGGTATTTCATGGAGTAATGTCATGCTAATGTGAAAAATGTGTTATTGTTTATTAAGGATGTTTTTCCCATTTTCCCTGACAGCTGATGCTGCTAATTTTAAGAAAACCACAATATAACCTACAATATAACCTACTTTCTTAGTTAGTTGTCAAAATATCTCAAATAAAGCTTTAAAAGAAAGAAAGAAAGAAATTTGTAATAAGAAATAAGTGCTAATGAGTTTACCACCATCGAAAATGTTTTTTTTCTTTATTTTTTTAATTTTATTTAATTTTACTGTCAATTAAGTCCATGTTTATAAGTGACGTCATGTTTTTTAGCTTTACAATTTCTAAAAGTCTCTTAAATACAGTACAATTGTAAGCTTAAGGCGCATCTTACTAATTATTATTTAAAACCTCCTAGCAAAAATTTCCTGATCATTTCCCGCCATCTAGTGGCCACTACGCACGACTTCAAATGGTTACCAACGTCATAGTCAACATTTTAATCATGTCACATAAAATAACACGACAAATTAAAATTTAGAATATTTGAAATTTAAATTAAATATTAATGAGAAACTGGAATTTTTAATTCCGTGATAGCGGAACTATTGGCACCCGAAGACGATTTACCCACGGCCACATTTTCCGGTAACTCTCCAACTTCGGCTTCAAACATGTCGGCGTCCATCTGTCAGGCATGCCATGTCGCTTGTTGTGCAAACAGCACTCCAAATGTTGTGTCTTGGGGTCGTGGGGGGCTCGTTGCTTTCGGGACGTGCAATTCCGTCGCTCTTTACGACCCAAAGGTAGGGAGATTAGAAAAAAGGGTCTAAATGGAGATCCATCCGCCAGTTAGGGCAAAGTGGTGATGAGCCTGCTATCAATGTTTGTTTGTTTTTTTGGATACATCCACTTTTTAAAAATATATTATTATTTTCACAGGAGAGAAGAGTCTTGTGCTTGCTGAACGGACACACAGGCAGAGTGAATGCTGTCCACTGGGTTCACAACAACAAACAAAGTGGTGAGAAAAAGAAAAACGAATTTCAAGGGTCTCTACAACTATTTTTCAAGCTAATTATTTATATTATTTATCGTAATTAAAAGTAGTCTGATGAAATTAAACTAAGTGTTAAAGGTGATCCTCGAAGTAATTCAATTTTAGTTTTAGTTGGAAAACCTCTTAAATGATGTCAATTCCCCTTAGTAAAAAGTAGTCCTCAAGTGTAATACAAGTATCTTTACTAAAAGTGAGGCAGTACGCCCTTTTTATATACTACTATCTATATATTGTAAATTTTAAATGTTCTAATTTAGTCTAAAGAAGTGTTCAGTAAGCGCTTCTACACTACACACACACACACATGGTCTTTAGTCAGGCTGCACAATATAGCGAAGACCAATCGACTTTCAATACATGAAAAAATGGCAAAACAACAAATACATCTTTTTCCTTTCATTGTAGCAGTTTTCTATTAACAAAAGTCTTTGTAACTCTTTAACACCTGACATACTACTAGTGACATCTAAATACCACATGATCTTTGACATGTTGTCAAATCTTTGACTGTTTTCGCGATCAACTGGATATAGTTGAACATGAAACACTTCCCTTTTCTAAAATGTTGCATATCAGCACAAGGCCGCTTTTCTCCACTTCAGAATTAGCTGGAATTGCATAAATGGTTGACGAGTTAAGATGATTGAAAGAGTTTAAACACTGAATATCTAAAGTATTAACCCTTGTGCTACCTTAGGCATGTTTACATTAAAAGTGGGGTCATTTGGACCATATGTTTAGGCTCAAGTATACTTTAAACAAACTTCAAGTGTACTACAGTTTGCTAAGGGTTGTGTTCTAGAAACAATTTAGCCTCTAAAGCTGTACATATTGTCCCCACAGATCTGGAGTGTCACCTCGTGTCAGGAGGCTCTGATAACCTGCTCATTGTGTGGGAGGCTCACGATGAAAAGGTAAATTTTTTTGTAACAGTTTCTAATATGTCTGATGTTGTGAAAAATGTGAACTGTGGCTAGATGCTTCATCCAGCGTTTCTCATTGCTTGAGTTGATGTATGTTTTTTTATACTCTTTTAGTTCATCAAGCTGATGGAGCTGAAGGGTCACACTGAGGCTGTGTGTGCTGTTGATGCCATCTACATGGATTCAGAAATCCTTGTTGCCTCCTCTGCATCAGACTCCTCTGTTAAATTGTGGCTCTGCAGTGACTTGAAAGAAGGTAAAAGCCTATGGCTTTACTTCAGTTTTCCTCATTGTATTGTTGAAAATGTTGAGAGAGTATATTTTTATTTTCTTGACATTTAGTCTGTGGACGTTGAGCAAGTTCAAAACTTAAGTCACTTTGAGAAATAATGTCCCTGGTGGTACAACATTTCCTCAACAACTTCTATAAGGATAAACGTCAGTCCTTTAATGTAATTTGTCAGGGTACGTCGTGTGAATTATAAACTAAAGATCTAAATTGGAGCTGCAAGGGGTGGTGAATGGCCCGCAGGTGCGACCCAGCCCCCGGCCTCGCTGCCCTATTTTGCCCCCTGCCATCCTGGTCAAAGTCATATGAGACAAAATACATTAATGGCGGCTTTTCTGTTGGTTAATCTCCATAGCAACTATTTTATTTGTTGGTCTCCTGTGGATGACAAACAAGCCTATATAATTTTTAGAAGAATTGGCAAAAGAAAATCTTTGAATTTCCTTAGCAACAGATTTTTTTGTAAACCATGTCCTAATTCTTAAAATGTTCATATCTTATGTCATATCGTTTCGCTTAGCTTGAGTCACGGATTTATCTATTAAATCTTCACAATATTCTGGTTAAAAAAAATCTACGCACTAGAAAGAAACATCACTTGCGCTATCTCGCCACGCAAACATTTTTCAAAATTGTCAAACTTTAAAACCCCATTTTTTTCTTAGTTGCTTTGCAGTGATGCTCAAGAAAGAAGTTAGGAGGTGATAGATTGAAATCTCTTGGATGAGTTTGAATTTGTAGCTGGTAATAAGAGTAATTAATTCAAGATGGCGGCCTCTATCCAAGAACAAAGGTCAACAAAACTTTAGTTGTTCTTTTAGACTTGACATGGTTACATATGTGTGATATTTTTTGAGGATTGCTAAAAAAATAACATTTCTTTCCCTATTGTGTGAAAATTGCCAAATTTCACACCTTAACACATTACCAAC
>NC_050522.1:10093052-10136705 GCF_002922805.2 Oryzias melastigma
AATTGGTAAGAAATGGATATGATTTGTGGAGCTCACCTATTATGTGATATGCTTGTTAAAGGCTCCAATGGTTATGGATTAATAGGTAAATGATAGCTTGTTCCTTGATCTATGGATGCTGCTGGAGAATTTTCCCTGTGTGTTTGTGCTCCTCAGCTAAGTGCCTCCATAATGTGTCGTTTGGCAGCGGTTTTGTGATGGACGTCTCTTTGGCTGTGTTACCAGGCACTACAGGTAACTCGTTCTCAATGTAGACATTCCTAGAATACAGTTTTGTTTTTTTGCAGTTTTGAACAGTTTTCTACACTTTTACATGCATAAAAACCTCAAATTTAAACAAGTTCGAGACACTTTTTAAGGCTCTGTGTTTCTCACAGTTCCCATATTGGCCTGTGGAGGCGATGACTCCCAGGTGCATCTGTACGTAGTGACCAGCGAACAGGTGAGCACAGATCTACGCTCATTAAGTTGCCGCTTCTTCCTGTTTTCTTCTCTAGTTTGCACATTTTTACAACCTGCTCTCTGAAATAATCCCATAAAGCTCCAGAAGGCCATGACCCTGAAAGGACATGAAGACTGGGTTCGGGGAGTAGAATGGGTGTCAACACGTGAGTGCAATTCTGGTGGAGATTTTAATGCTGTATTTTTTTATAAATACAATTTGTATGGTTACATTTTGTCTTGTAAATGTATTAGTAAAGGATTAAAACTAACTTTTTGATAGAGAAAAAGTCAAAAGATGTTTTTTTTAAAAAGCAAAGTAAATAGTGTGGATTTTGAAGTTGTAAATTTTTTTTCTTAAAGCAATAATAAAAAAATAAAGACTGTTACACTGACAGAGTAGATCTATTACAACCTAGGGGCTTATTCTATTTCTAAACACAAATGTCTAAAGTTATTATTGAATTGTGTTATTTACAATCTTAAATTTAATAGAAAAAAGGTTTTCTATATGACTATTCTCATTCAGATGTAATATAAAAAGTTGTATAATGCTGATGCTATAATGCTGCAATAGAATGATAAAATGTAGTTATAGATCATACATGCTCACATCACTAATTAATTAAATCCTTTATTTTGTATAAACTTCTTTTTTTGTTAAGCAAATTTTCAGAAATATTTGTATAATTTTGAAAATGTGTTAAATCTGTAAGAACAAGTTTAGAATCTCCTTGCTAACCTTTTTTTTCTAGTGTTTTTTTGTAATTAGACTGATTTATTATATGCTACTATCTATTATCTGTTATGTTATTGACTTTTACACTCCCTGTTTTTAGGTTTGCCCCTTGGAAATTGGTATTGCGAATTCTAGTTTTATTTTGAAAGGTTTTAGCAAAAACCATTTATAGCCCGGAAAGATGAAAATGGCGGTTTTAGTGTTTTTAACATGTTCTTGTGGCATTTTCATGATGATAGAGGATACATGTAAAGAAAATTAGACTAAAAATTTAATTTCTTAATATATCTTTATTCAAATTATTGTGATTCAGGAGCAGATGAAAAAAATGCAGTTGGAAAAAGCTCATTTGTGACTGAAAACACTCACTGGGTGAGCCACAAGTTCCCTGCTCTGCTTAAATAGAGTTGCATACAAATATAATAAAAAATAAAGTTTATCCTCGTGTACAAAAGAGGTTCATACAAGTATACTCCTCCTGTGTTTGAAGATTTGTAACCCACTATTGTTACAGTAAAATCTGTCCAACACAAAAGGCCTTCAGCTCTTATCTAGTTTGCTCCGCTGAACAACGGGACAGTTAAAAATGAATAAAAAGAGAACTCTCAGCAATGGGGAGGGGAATGGAGGCGGGGTTACTCCACGCCAACAGTCCCGCCCACAACTTAAAGAGAGATTTCCACTCTGCAGAAACTACTCGGGGGTGTAGGAGAAAATCAATTCAGCGATAAGATCTTAAATGCCAAAAAGATTATATTTGATTAATTATTCTTGAGCAAACGTTCAGCGTCTTACTTTTTCTTTTTTGTTCCACTTAAACTCCCGACCACTAGTTGGCAGCGCAGCACATTGAACCTCTTAGAACACTGCACCAAACCAAAAAGAACCATTTAAAAGTAATGGAGAAGCTACATTTAGCAATATTGGAAATGAACACCCCTTTTTTTCTACTTTTGGAACCTTATTGGTTAAGGCAAATTCCCCGTTTCTTTTTCTTCTTAAACTGAAAAATGTTTTTTTTTTTTTTTTGGAGAAAACCAATATGAATTTGCTTGCTAAAAGCAACTTTTTTTATGAGATGCAGTGCTTAACGTGATCAGCAAATAAAATTAATTTAGACATTTTATTACCATGAAAGGCATATTCCTATTCAGGTAGAGTTCTTTTTTCTAAGTCATACTCTCAAAAAAAAAAAACAAAAAGAAAGATAAAGGAAAAATCGTTCCGGTACAATTTTGGGATATATCACGACACGTATCGTGCCGTGAGATGTGTATCACAATTCATATTGTGTTGCTAAATACGATGTGTATTGCGATACTCTTACGATACTATCGCCAAACTCTTGCCAATACACACCCCTAGAAACCACAAGAAAACGACACAGGTTTTTTTGACTGTGGCTAAATAATTGTAAAATAATAATTAAAAGAACAATTTTACAATTAATCAAAAGATGATTGAAGTGTTTTTAGGAAGTCTTTTATTAGCATTTCTAGAATTCTCATCAGTTTATTCAGTGTCAATTGGATTATTTATACAATAAAATAAAGTGTTAACAACCTTCATAACATTTTAATTAGATTTTTAATAGTAGCACTATTGTCATGTTACAAATGAATATAAAGGATTTGAAGATTTTATCTTGAAAGAAAGTGCGCCTCTGTCATTTTGATGGTGTAAAACCCACTGGACTGTTTGTTTTTGAATGAAAATATGTTTTCGCATAAGGCAAGAATTCAGTCTTCTGAGGCTCTAAACTCCAGCTTCACCGCGTCGTGTTTGTTCCAGTGTACTTTGACACCAAATACATTGATGCCATCTGTGATCTGGGAATTATGTAACCCCATTCATGTCTGCTCTCGTCTAACTGCTAAATCTATGCTTTTTTTCCCAATCTGCCCTCCTCATCAGGGTCTTTTTTATCTTATAGTCTAATACACATGTGTCAAAGTTAAGGCCCGGGGGCCGGATCCGGCCCTCCGGGTAATTCTGTCCGGCCCCCCAGATCCTTTTATTTTATTTTTATTAATGGCTCGATGTCATCTTGCGCTTGTTTCTACCTTCTATAATTTTAACAAAATATCTTTTATGGGGAGTAAAATATTAAAAGTTATTCAAGGTTTAAGTTGAATTATTCTGGAATAATATTCCTGCCTTTTTATTTCTCATAATTATGTTAAAAAGTTACAGTTTTAAAGTTTCATTCTGCTAGCTTTCTGCACTATTTTGGCATTTACTAATGTTTTTTAGACTGTTTTGGAGTTAAGATATTTCAGCTACATGCTAGCTGTTTTAACTAACCTGAGTTTTTTTTAAGTTTTTTAGGCTTACTTGGCATTTAGCTATTATTTTAGCTAACTATCAGCTATAGTGTTTTTAGCTATCAATTTCAGTATCTTCAGCTGCCAGATTCGTCTTAAAGAATTCCCATTAGCATTATTGCAGGTAATACTATATATCTAGTTTATAATTATGTTAAAACGATACGGTTTTAAAGTTTTAAAAATTTTGTTTTACTTCAATAAATGTTTATCCTGTTTAGCCTGTGACCTGAGGTGTGTTTTGGATTTTGGCCCCTTGTGCGATTGAGTTTGACACCCCTGGTCTAATACATTTCATACTAAACCAGCTTTCAAACTAGCAATGATGGACAAGTCTTTGCCAAATTATTACTTTGAAAAAATAACCCCAAAAAATCTACAAATTTTTTGACTTTGATAAACATCTGTAGTATTTTGTACAGTTTAACATTTTAAATATGTGTTTTTCATCCCATATTTGACCTTATTTTGACATATTTGTGGAATTCCAAAATTAAAATTCATGTAAATGTACAGAAATAGTTCCACTAGTGTATGGGTGACTCCTCCTGTGTGAAGATGGGGATCTTCGATGCAGAAACATTCGTCAGTCCGTCAGCGTGCCTGCTGTTGGCTGAGCTTCAGACAAGAGCCAAAACAAATCTTTGTTGTCGTTGTCATCATCTGTCTCCTCACCAAGATTGATATAATATTAGACCCTGCCTCGTGCCCCTTCTGAGAGGCAGAGGGCTCTCACTGGTGGCATATGAAAAGAGTTTATTATAGCTGTTCATCTTGGCAGAGGGAAAACTGGACCGGTGGCCGCCCAACTAAAACTGACGCGCGTAATGTGAAAGACGAGGACATACAGGAATAGCAGCGTGTGCTTTGTTTACCACCTGTCTGGGTACATTTGGCCTGTACTCTGCCTGTTTTTCTGGCATTATTGCAGTCAAGAGCCATCCACTCATGGCTAATTATAATTCTGACAGATTGCTGCTAAATAAATGTGTCTATAAAAAAATGGCGGTGATGCTCGGCGTAACTCAGAAATGTTTAAAATTTTAATAAAAACTGTGCAGGAAGGTACTAGAAGTAACAACCAATTAAAAAAAAAAAACTTGCAGATTGAAGAGATTAATGGCAAAAAGCGAAGTGATGCTCCCATTTTTTGCCAAGGTGGTGTGATACGTTCTCTTCATTCCACAATATTAGGTTTTTCTGAATGTATATTCCAAACAACATGGCTGCTCCACCAATTTATGCATTCTTGCCTCAAGGCCTGGGCTTATTCCAAGATGTCTGTGTCAGGATTCATCAAGCTCAACTTGTCAGTCCAGAATTTAACTCCAGTGAAAAAAAAAATCTATTGAATGTGCTGGATGAGACTTTCCTATTACCAGCATGCTACTCTGTTTTGAAATTCAAGTCCCTCTTTGATCATATTTTGATTTATTTTCAAACTGTTTCTAATGGTCTTTCAATTATGATGATGCCGTTTTTAGTCAAAATCCCTCCCAAAAAATCTGTCGTTTTCTAGAACATTGGGTATGTCTGAATCCCTTCCCTACTCACTTTATAGTGATTTCACCATTTTCTAGTGCTGTCTGGATCTATAAGTTGAGTGCTCTAGAAATTTCCCAGAAGTCTTTGCGAAAAACTAGCATGCATCGATGCGCAACACATTAGCGAATATAAACCACAATGCATTGCAATTTGCACAAAAAACGATTTTAAATGTAATTTTTTTAATAAACAATCCACAAAATGTTGTAAAATATTTGTATTGATTTGATTTTCAGTTTTTGAAACTGGCGAAGTCATATCATGCATTTAGAGAAACAAAAGAAAAGTAGTGAGTGATGGTGTCCGAATTGCTTTCAAAATCCAGGACACTTTATAGTTATTTAGTAGTAATTCTATCAAGAATTCCCTCTGAGTTGTAGGTGGGACTGTTAGAAGTAAGCCTCAACTAGTTCCCCATCATCTCTGTTTGCACTCTCCCACTAGCTTATAGCATCTCACAAACCTAAGTTAACGTAAGCATAGCAGCAAAAAAAAAATACTAAACAAAAAAAAAGCAAGCTAGCAATATCAGAGCTATCTAGCCGTACAGTTTGGAGCCAGGTACCAGCTCAGATGAGGAAAACGAAGGCATACATGGATCTATTTGTCTAGAAGTGGATACATGGGAGCTTTTTTTTCATTTTTATTCATTAATAGTTAAAACATATAAACTTGAGTTGTAAACTCAAACATGATGGCCCCCTCAGAGTATTTTCTACATCACAGATGCAATAATTCTCAAACAGAATTTTTTTGGTCTGCTCCTGATTCTCAATTTGTATAAAAAGAATACACAGAAATACAATTTAAAGCTTAATTTTCTTTACATGTCCTCCATCATCAGAAAAATGCCACAAGAACATGTTAAAAACACCAAAAGCATTTTTTTTATTAGTGTGTTTTTATACAGCAGAAAGACTTTTACATTATCACCTTGAATGTAACATGTGGAAAGTACCATTTTTGTTTTCCTTTTTTTCTTCTTTTTGGTAGTTTGTGTCTCATAAAAAAGGTTCAGATTAAAAATGTAATCATTTTATTGTTTTTGTTTGAGATCTTCATGCAGAACTATTTGAGAATCCAGTTTTTGTAATGCATTTTAGGTAAATATTAAGATGAATTTAACAAATTTATATATTTATTACCAAAGGAAATCATAATACTAAATATTAATTAAAATAATGGATTTTTTTTGGTAATGTAATAAAATATCACAATTGTAAAAATCTTTTCAAAAGTTTAAAGGTTACTTTATCCCTGAAAATGTCTTTCAGCTGTGAAGGGTTCCACGTTTCCTGTCTGGTTCATTCAGGTGGGGGGCTGTTATTAGCCAGCTGTTCACAGGACTCTCTCATCAGAGTGTGGAGGCTGACTGCCAAGTCCAGCACAGACACCCCCACAGAGGACGATCACACCATCATCAGAATGAAAGAAGACGTTTTTGAAGTGAACGATCAAGGTGAGCGAGACAGCTCAGCTTCCTGGTGTATTCAGAAACCCATCGGTCTTGCTTTTGATGGGATGTAGGAATGTCAATTCAACATGTTATTTTGATTTAAGTATTTTTAAAGAACCCTCTCAGATAAAAAATATTATTTCAATGTGAGGCATTTACATTTAAATAGCATTTCTGAGTATTTCTTTATTCAAATTGTGAATCAGGAACAGACGAAAAAATGCAGTTTGAAAAGTATTTTGATTTGTTAGAGCTCCCTTCTCTTTAATGGAAAGGGAAGGGGGGGGGTTCTTTATGCCAATGGTCCCGCCCACAATTCTGAGGTGAATTTCCAACGGACTCCTGCCACTCTGCGGAAACTATGTCCTAGAAAACAATACTTTTTTTTCCTTTTTTTAATTTAGGCTAAAAACAGAATAATCATAATTAAAAGACCATTGGAAACACTTTTACAATAGATCAAAATATGATCACAGTAGTCCATCTCAGTTTTATCCACCACTTTCATCTGATGTATTTCAGATTAAACTGTTAAAAATAACTGTTGTATTCTTTTTCCAGGGACGTCTTCAGTGTTTTCTGTGTCCCTTGAAACCGTCCTTGCAGGACATGAGAACTGGGTGTGTGGAGTCCACTGGCAGCCTCCTGTCTACAAAGGTAGAGTGGGTCTCACACCAGCATCAGTTATACAGAGGAAAGATTTTTTTTTTTTGTAAACTACATTGTTCCAGCATTTATTGTGGGGTTACATTCCATAAATATCCAGCAAAAGGTGAAATCCACAAAGTAAGTTGGGGATGTCCCAATCCGATCATGTGATCTGATATCGGGGCCGATCACTTGGTTGATGTCTCAACCGAAATCGAATGTTGACCCCGATCAATGATCTGATATTTAATTTATTCTATTGTGATCAGATTCAAAGACATTCAAAGGTAGCTTCCCATCTTGGCTCAAGAGAAAAAAAGCATACAAAAAATGGAAAAGTATGGAAAATCAGTCTTTTTTTTTTACATGGTTCACCTTATTCCTTTGAAATATATGTTAGAACTGGGAGCCATTTATCCCTGAATATATCACTTTTCATTTGAAGACTTTACATCTTTCAGTTTGTTCTTCCATTGGGTACCAGAGGAGCCAGTTAAAGCTGGCTCGGGCATCTGGTCCTCCTGGACGCCTCCTGGCCCTTCAGGCACTGGGCGGAAACCTTTGGGCAGACCCAGAACACGTTGGAGAGACTACGTCTCTCGACTGACCTGGGAACGCCTCGGGGTCCCCCCAGAGGAGCTGGAGGAAGTGACCAGGGACAAGGAATTCTGGGCATCTTTGCTTAACCTGTTGCCCATCTCAGATGTGCCGAAGATTGTTGGAATTTGCTTATTTTATTTGAATTTTGTGTATTTGCTGAAGCAAAACATCTTATTAACTGGAGAATCTCCTTTTGTCTATTACAGATTATACTTCATATGAAACCTCAAACTGTGCAGCATGATCATAATCTTCACATCTTTAACATGTGTTTGTCTCCCCCTGCAGACGATGAGCTGCAACAATCAGCCAGGCTCCTCTCTGCCTCTATGGACAAAACCATGATCATCTGGGCTCCTGAAGAAGGATCGGGCGTCTGGGTTGAGCAGGTTAGTATAGATTTGACGAATACACAATGGTCCCCATATGTGGCAAGTGCCCAGTCAACCAAATCCACACTCTCAGTTCCACAGTATTTTGTGTTACCTCTAGTAGACGTCCATCCATGATCTCCTTTCCTTCTGTCAGTAGCCCCTTCATCAGTTTTCACTCTCCCCGACGGTGAGCTGTCAGGAATAGAACTAGCGGACAGTGATGAAGAGGTGCTGAATCTGGCCCACAACTGGAAAGTTTAGACAATCCCATGTCTTCCTAGTCCATCACTCACACATTGAAAGCTGTCTCTTAAACCCACTCCCCAGCATAAATGACAGGAGATGGAAAGAAACGTGGAGGAAGACCTGCTTTGGCCTCCGCTCCTACTCTTTTTCCCTCCTTCATCATCTTTCTCTTTTAGTCCCCAAACTGACATAATTTCAACCTTTTATCGCTTCCTTTCTTTCTGTATTTTTCTCTCCATCTTCAGTATCATTTCTGTTTCTGTCTGTCTGCTGCGCCCCCCCTCCATCGTGTCTCTCTGAGCTCCCAACAGATGCCATTGTGCCAGAGTGGGGCTAAATTTAACCCAAGTGTGGATGAAACAGAAAGAGCATCTGCTCCAGACCCTTTCCCCCCCCTTTTTTTATTGGATACATCTGGCATCTTCTCAGGTGGTTCAAGGCTGAATGGGAACAGCGAGTCTTGTCTTAAATGTAAAAGTATTAGGCTGACAGACACACACAGAACGAGCATTCCTTTGAACTGGAGTGGTTCACCTCGCCGTGACAGGAACCGAGAATATGATTACGCTCGGGGGGCTGATGAGAAAGATTCCACGCTTGATCGGTTACATTTTTGCACCTTTTGATCTCATCATTTGTGTCTACTCAGATGAAATACAAAGCTCGCAGAAAGAGGAAATTAAAAGTATATTAAAAAAGGCATGATTTGAAGATGAAGCCAAACTGTTTTGTGGAGCGTAAGCCGATTTTTCTTTTTTTTTTTCTCAAAAGTTTGGCCAAGACTTAAGTTTTGCGACTTACATGTGACTTTTAAAAAATAAATATGGTCTCATTTTTATATTTGTTATTTTCCCACTAAAGAGCAGTTGCCCTTTAGCATTTGCTTCCCATAAACAACCACTAGAGGGCACTGTAGGTGTATCAGTATTTGCTACTGACAGCAACACAGAAGAAGTGCCGTCCAAAGCAAACACGGATGAGAATCTGATTGCTCTCCACCTGAAGTTTATGATAATTTTCTCTGGACATTATTCTTATTTCTATGTTTCCCTCTTCTACTAATGCGAGATAGCAAGTTATCAAATTGGGTCTCAGAGACACAGAAGTACCGCTGAATGCGCCTTACTTCGGTCCGTCTCACTCATCTCAGGTTGACCAATTGCTGTCTCGCTTTAGTCAGAGGAGAAAAAAAAATAGAAACAAGAATAAAATTAGAGGATCTTTTTATTATTGCAAAAAAAATTGTCATGAAGTTCAGGCTGAGAACGATCAGTTTGTCTATCTGTTGATCGCGTTATTGAACATGTCACGTGTCAAAGCCAACATATTCTCATTCTATAGTCGTCATATATTGACGCATGGTTAAGGACCCCGCCGCGTCACTTTTGGGTTACCTCAACTCGTCGTTTTTTGTTGTGCTGACTGTTCCCATTAAGGCTACCCAACCTCCGGGTTTTCACGGGTACCGATCCGGTACTGGACGTGGACTGCACCAGTACCTTAACCATAACCCAGTACCGGACGTGGAATGCACCGGTACCCAAACCCTAAAATTTACACCCATACTGGACGTGGATCAATACCGGTTCGGGATCCAGACCAGGATAGGGTTAGGGGACCGGCGGTGTCCTGTGGCTTAGTCCACGTCTGGAACTGCGTCCGACAAAATAACCGGACCCCTGATTTAATTGGAACAACCACTACGTTAAAAAACGGCAAGTTGGAAACGGCCAAAGCGTCAAAAAGGGACGCGGTGGTGTCTTTAACCATGCGTCAATAAGTCACAACTTGGGAATAATAACGTGTAGCCGAAGCTGAGTAACTGATTGGTTGATACAATGCGTCTTCTTTGCCAAAGTTTAGATTTTTAAACTCCAGACGCACCACTTCACCCAAATTTGATTTTATTTATACATTTGAACCAGAGTGGGAGGATGAACGTCTAGAGATGAAACATCTCGTTTATTAAGAGGATCCTCCATTTTAACACGTCATACGCCCAAATAACAGAGGAGAAACCAAACAAAACTGTGCAAATAGAAATTGAATATACATAACACATACACACACCAGCTGTCAATATCCACCCATACCTAACATGATATTTCTGAATGTCGAAATATATACATTTGTGAAAAAGCTGCTCTGAATAGCTTTAAAGCTGCTCATATAAAGTGTTATTTTCTCATCAACAACCACTACAGGACACTGTAGGTGTGTGTATCAGTATATATGAATGATCTCAATACTGACATTTTGTAGAGCCTTTCATAAAAATAAAACTGATCTCTCAACATCATCCGTGTCTTCCATACATTATAAATGAGATATAGAGTCAATGTTTACACGTAGAGATGTGACTAAAACCTTGATGGTAGTTTCTCCCACATGCACCAGTAGGGTCTAGTTTATGAACACATTTTTGGACAAGTATTGAGCGTTGTATTTGACGCGCATCGAAAAAGAGGTAGCGGACGCAAATTTGACACATGTATCACGTTCAGTGTGAATGCAGAATTCAGAAGCATTAGACTTTTCTCCCAAAGTGTGACTTGTACTCCAGAGCGATTTCTATATGGTTTTCCCTTTTTATTAAGCATTTCTTTGCTGCTAAGACTTATACTCTGGAGCAACTAATAATAATTGTGAGATTAGTCTTTTATGAAAGCCAAGGCAGCAAAGTGACTGGTAAAGCGTTTTAAGACTGTAGCTTAATTAAGTGGACGATTGAATATGAATTTGGAAGATAAATTAGGTTCAAACCAGACACCAAGATATTTAAAAGATTTTGCTTACTCAAGAGGAGAGGAGTCTTAAAAATGCAGATTAAGATTTAAACAATCAGGGTTTATTGTATTAGTCTTAAAGAGAATGCAATAAGATTTCATTTTATTCGAAGTCTTTGAAATCAGCCAATGTTGAACTGAGTTAAATGGTGCTGCATCGATTAAATCACACTGTATCCAGATCGATTAACCGATGCTAAAATATCTTTGTAGAACCTCTGATCACATCTGTACCTTGACTTGACATTGAAACTGGACGTCTCTGGTGTGCGAATAGCAGCATAACTCAACATAAGCTTGGCGAAGTCGTTGCACTTTTCACCTAAAAGTGCAACTTATATATATATTTTTTTCTTCTTTATTATTTTTGCCCCATTCTTTTTGGCTTCTGCGACTTGTAGCCAAAAAAAAAATATGGTATGTTATTATTCCCTCCAGAATCATCAAATTAAATTGGGTCCAAAAAAGCAGCTGTGGGAGACCAGTCCCATTAATGCTGGAAAAACATAATGAAAAAGTAATCCATCTTCACCAAAAATAACATTTATGTTTAATGTGAACGTGCATGGATTGTGAATCTTTTTTTTGTGATCCAAACCCTTTGAACTGACAGGTTTTCTGCCTACAAAGGAGGCTTAACCTCTGAAGCTCTGTCACAAACAAACATGCATATACACCAATAAAACCCCACAAAATCTCATCTATTTATATTTTGTCAGCACCTTTGCAAATAAGGATTAAAGGTCTCTTGTCTTGTTATTTTAAGTGCGTTCCAATTTTTGAACAGGCTTGGCCAAAGTTCATCCTCACTGACACTGAAGTTTTTTGCGGCAGAGCAGATTCCACAGCACTAAATGACTAGCCATGTGTGTCTTAATTAGCCGATTTTTACAAAGAAGTGCTCCACGTCTTCATGCTGATTAGAGTAATTGGTGAGATTTAATGGAGAGCAGGGTTAGCAGTGGGGCGGTTGGGGCCCACCGCTGCGGAAAGCACATCTTACTAACGAGACAAACTGGTAATTATTGTCTCTGACTGACCACAGTGGGCTACCGCAGCGCCTTTGGGGATTATTACTTAATGGGTGTGTATTTGAGATATATCTTTAAGCCTTGGCAGATGCTCTGTCCTAAACAAAAATATGCCATAGTTCAACTTTGAAAAAAAAGCAACAACAAATTGACTGTTTCAGATATTGTTCGGTCATTTGAAAATTTACAAAAAAGGTGTTCTTGTTGTTGGGCCCTTAAGGCTCTAAAGGCCAAGTAGCCACATGTTGTTGCCACAGGTTGACAATGCCTCAGAACTTAATTTAACCAATCACAATCAATAAATTGTAGTTCTTAGAGAGGACTGGGGGCAGTATATTCCTGATATCATGGCAGTTGCCAGGCCATTAGAAACTCAAGTTTGCCAGAAATCGAGTATTTAGTTCTTGATTGATTTTATACCTTTTAACCAACAAAATCTTGTTCGCTTTTGTAGTTTTGAAACAATACAATAAATTTTCGATACCTATTTTTTACATTTATAACCGATAATGATGTTACTCCCACTGCCAGAGCGATTTTCTATACGTATCTAATATTTTTTACATTCCTAGTATCAATAATGGCACCGTACAAAAATAATAAGAAGAAAATGGTAACTAGTGCAACATTTTTGAAATCTAAATGTAACTGCACCACAAACTTGTATTTATAAAAAAAAAAGGCAGTAATTAAATATCAAATTCTCTGGTAAAAAAAAAAGAAAAAAAACAAACAAAAGCAACACTGTAATATAAAAATGTAAACAACACAACAAAAAAGTTCTACTGTTGGTGCAAATATGTGGCTCTTTACTGATTCTGCTCTCTGATGAAGAAGGAAGGGGAGGGGCAAGAGAGGAGGAAGTGCGTTATTTACACAGACAGGCAATGTTGCCAGATTGGGCAGTTTCCTGCACAATTGGGCAGGTTTTTATTTGAATTGGGCTTTTTTTTTCTCCCCCCAATCTGGCAACAATGCAGACAGACAGATGCTGCACTTGCATGTACTCCATAAGTAAATTTAAGCTCGTTACTGTCCAAGAAAAACAGTGAGGAAATATTGATCTAAACACACCAGTATCGATACTTCACCCTGGTATCGATACTCATATTGATTCGCCCACCCCGCAGTTTTGCTGGGCATCTTCTGGCTGTCCTACAGACAGTTACATATTGCCTTGACACCATTTGCACAGTCAGTAATGAGCCAGTACTCACATCATTGCGACTATAGTGTTGCGCAATGATGCGTACTCCATAAGTTTCCATTATTATCATTACAAATACTCCACAATACACTTACCACACACACAATTGTATGTTCCATTTCCATGACGTCCCTTGAGGTGGCAATACGAGCCTCAAGGGAACTGCGAAACACACCTGCACTCTGCTTAAAATGCGTCCGCTCCACTCCATGACCCCCCCCACGGGCCCAGACAACCCAAAATCCTGCAGCACACATACAGATCAACCCCCTGTACAGGTACCTGTGACTAAGGCTGTAGAAACCCATGTGTGTTGCTTCTGCAGTTGAACCTATTGAGATAAGTTGAGCTGTAAAGCTGCTGGTTTTTATCAGTCAAGTATAAAACGATCATGCCTCATTAGTTAAGTCACAAGAGATAGTAAAACATTTAAGAGGATGATGCATCTATAGTTGGAGTCAGAGGGCTGCAAAGGGAGCAACGGTCCCTTGAACTGCCAGTGGTCTAATCAATAATAGATCTTCACCTTGGGTGTAATTTACCCTCAAGACCTCAGGGTCTCATAAAGATTTTAATCATTACTTTCAATTCTCAGTAGCATTGAGAAGTTAACACGATATTCCAGAGACTCACTGCCTTATGCCATATTTCTAGAATATTTTTTTCTCATTAAAGCAGTTTTAATTTGGTCTCCAATTTTCCACTTTTTGTAGTCATGGTTTGATAAAGTTGTGCATACTTTTTTTTTTACGGGCTTATGTTTCAAATGAATTAATTGAATATAACTTTTAATCAGTTGCGAGCTAAGGATTTTGCATGTCTTCAAACAGTGTTGAAGAGAAGCTTTGGGCATGGGGTAGTTGGTCCTTCCAGGATCCTGCAGGAATTTTTAATATTTCATGGCACAGAAAGCCCAGTGTTGGGACTCTTTTTCTAAAAAGTTGCATTAAAGTTGCACATAAAGTTAAAAGTTTTCAATTATAATTTTCAAATAAATGCTGTGGGACGAAGTTCAAATTTGATATATTTATTTATTTTTCCTAGTTTAGTTAACTTCAATGTTATGTAATAGTGCAAAAAGTGTAGTGCAATAATAAATCTTTATTTCATGCTTTTACAAGAGTATCCCTAAAACTTGAAATATGATACAATACCACAATTTATTTTCATGTTAAAAATGTTGGTTCATTAAGGTTTCAATTGTTTTTCTTATGTTTAAATAAAAAATGTGGCATTTAAATGTTTTATGTATATTCAGAACAAAACTATTATTTATTGTAGTTTATTTTCCATATTATGTGGCTTTTGTTCATTTAACCCTTAATCAGTTTCTCTTTTTCTCCTTCATCTGTTTATCTTAGCACCATTTTTTCAGCAAAACACTAAAAGTCTAAACACTCAATTTATCATTCAAAACAGACATTTAAAAACACATGTTGATGACAAAAAAGACTTCAAAATAAACACTTTAGTCTTATGCCTTATATATCCCTATGAAGGTAAATATTTGCCAAATCATAAATGCTTAAATAATACACAGACGAGCTAGAGTCACACATACAAGTTTAATTTACACACATGTAAAACTGAATGTGAAGTTGCAGGAAAAAGAGGAACATGTGAGAAAAATGTGTACTTGTGGAATATAATGTGGGAACTTGCTTGACTAATCTTTAACTTGTGTGTAAAAATATTATAATGTAAAGAAAAACCACACACACACACAAGATTTAACTTGAGGTTGTGGGGGAAAAAAACAGAGGCAGATTGACCGTCTTCGTGGATATCTTTGGTACTCTACCCCCGCGAATTATGGGGGTTTTATATATATATATATATATATATATATATGTATGTATGTGTGTTTATATGTATATATACATACATACATATGTGTATGTATATATATATATATATATATATATATATATATCAATCTCTGCATTTACAGACATCTTATTGTCTTTAATGTGATACATTGTTGTGCACTCATGTCAAACCTACATTTATTTTTCTCTCTAGCAAATCAAATTAGTCTGACCCAGAAGTTTTCCTTACCAAAGAGGTGACACATGTTGTGTATAAAAAGACAGACAAGTACATGGCTTCTATCAGTGATGATTGCCCCCATAATATGTCTTTTTTTTCCCTCTCTCCAACACCAGGTGCGAGTAGGGGAGGTAGGCGGAAACACTCTGGGCTTCTACGGTTGCCAGATGAGTCCTGATGGATCTACGATTGTGGCTCATGCTTTTCATGGAGCGCTACATCTCTGGTGTAAAGATTCCAATAAAGAGGTACAGGTAGAAGTCACAATGAGACTTGAGGTACAAATTAAAGAAATATATATTTTATAAGGACGAACCGTTCAAAAATTGAATGCCATGTCAAATTTTATATTTGACATGGCAGATTTGGAACGTCAAATGCCTGGTGTGAATGTAGCATGTAGCAATAGTAACCATAGTTGTGACTCATTTTGACTAATTGTGATTTTTGGTTTATATATTTAAGCAATAAAATCAGAGATAACTTTTTTTTTGCTGCAACTGATTCAACTAACATTACAGTATTAGACTGACTAATGGACAGCAGAGGTTATGACTTTTAAACCGTCTGTTACCAGGAGTGGAGACCAGGAGTGGTTATATCAGGTCACTTCAGAGCGGTTCAAGACCTGAGCTGGGATCCTGAAGGCGAGTTCATCCTGAGTGTGGGGTCAGACCAGACAACCAGACTGTTCGCTCCCTGGAAGAAACAAGACAACAAACAAGTAACAGCAATCAGTTTTCACTGATGACTGAAAAAGGATACATGAGAAATTTGATTGAATAATTATTGGGTAAATGACACTTATAAAGAGTTATATTCATGACATAAATATATTGGCTGTACATTGAAATATCTTAAATGAAAACATAGTTTTATATTTTGCATGTAGATCTGATTTTTTTAATCTTTTTATCTTACTATTTTTTAACTTGTCCATCTGTAATTCTTGAACTGCAGAATGGTTTAAATATTAAAACAGTATAATAACTCTCCAACTGAAACCACTTTATCTTTTTTTTAATTACAATTGTTATAGGCCAGTTAACTCCAGTTTTTTTTAAATTCTAAATCAATTCAAAAAATATAATTACAGATAGATTTTTTAAATTATATAATTGTAATATAAATTAACAAGTTTTCAGAGTGACCTCTGTGCTGATCATTCATATTCCTGCTCTAATAGACATATTTTTGATCATTCTAATTTTTTTCCAAGATATTTTGTCTGTAGGGCAAGTTATTCAAGTTCTAAATTGACCAATGAGATGTATGGACGTTTTTTCCAGCTATAATTCAAAGTAATATGCATTTCTCAATTGCATTGCAAAATGCATTTTGCAATTTAAAATTCAATACAAAATTTGAAAAATAAAATATTGAATAAAAACAATATTATTGCATTGTAAATTGTCATGTGCTTTTGAGGTCATAATTCAAATGACAATTCATTTTGCAATTTACAATTCAATATTTAAACAATTACATTTTTTTAAACACTATTCATAGCACAATGAATGTGCTATTGTTAAAAAATAAACCAACCAAGATAACTGTTTTAAAGGAAAATAAACTACATATTTTTTTTAAATACTTGACATTTTCACATAAATATCACTTACATATGTTAATCCTAACATCCTAACATTGAAATTCAACGAATGACGATGCTAGGCTTTATTTAACATTGTCCCAGTGCTTCATTTATTGGCCAGAACTAACAAAATGTCTTTTTTCGCCGCTGCAGGTGACCTGGCATGAAATCTCACGCCCGCAGATCCACGGATACGACATGCAGTGTCTGGCCATGGTGGGACGGTTTCAGTTTGTGTCGGGGGCTGATGAGAAAGTCCTGAGAGTGTTTCAAGCACCTCGTAATTTTGTGGAGAACTTTGCTAATATCACAGGGACCTCAAAAGAAAAGCTGCTGGTCTCCAGTGTGAGTGAATCTCAAAAATAATCTCTATGAAAACACATTTAACAGAATTATAACCTGGAAGTTTTTTTTTCTTCCTTTCATGATATTAACTGTGACAGGGTATGAAGGCCACAATAACAAAAAAAAGGATTCAAATATATGAGTATAACATCATAAAACTATGTACAATTTTACAAGAATACAATCGTACAATTATGAAATAAAATGCAGCAATTAAAAACAATAAAATTATGAATTTATGCTTAAAAAAGTTGTCATTTTGCAAGGAAAAAGTCTTGCTTTTTTAAGACATTTATGAAAAAATTAACAATTTATGGGAATAAAGTTGTAAATATCAATGTTTTAGAATTTTACAAGGAAAAAAAATTGTTGTTTTTTTTAAATAAAATTATATGCTTAGCTTTTAAAATATGACTAAAATTGTACAAAAATAAAGTTGTAAAAATGTGAGACAGTCAAAAATTTGTACAATAATTGAAAAAAATAGCAATTCTTAAAAAATGAAGTTGTATATTCTTTTCTCTAAGAAGTCTTCTAAAAATGTCATGCTATTTTTTAATAAAAGAAAGAATGTTCCTTTTTTTATTTTTATTTATGGCTGAGTTTTTGGGCCACCATAAAAAATAAAAACATAGACGGTTCAATAAGATAAAGTTGCAAAACAAGTTACAAGAACTGAGTTAAGAAATTTTGGGAATAAGTCAAAATTTTACGAGCATGAAGTCCCACAATTATGAGAAAAAAGTTAAACAACTATGAAAAAATATCTACATTTTACTAGAACAAAAGCCTAAATATATATCCTTCTAAAACTCAAATAAAGAAAGTTATATTTAGCTTTTCAAATTTATAACAGATATTTTTAAAGAGTATAAATATAGGGAAAAATTGTAAAACTTTTGAGAGAAAGTCCAAATTTTACATCAAAGTTGTGGAATTATGACATTTTACAAGCATAAAGCCCCACAATAAAGAAAAAAAGTAAATTACCTTTAAAAATAAAGATATATATTTATTTTGATATATATTTTGAAAATAAAATTTGATATGTAGTTTTTAAAATGTTTCATGAAAGACTATCAAATATTACCGGTTTATTTTATGTTACAGACAATTCAAAAATTTAGAAGGACATCACAGTCCTGAAGAATCTCTCTAGATCTGTTTTCATAAAATTTAACTCGTATAAATGGAAATATTTACATTAAAATGTACGACTTTTTTAATCTTATGTTTACAGTTTTACTCTTGTAAAAGTTAACTTTTTATAAATAATTGAACAACTTTTTTCTTGAACTCTGTCATTATTAACTCATTGATTTAGCAATATTTGATTCCTATATAGATAAATCAACATTTTTTAGTGCTGAATTAACCATTACTATATGTGGTTTTTGCAGGACTGTGTAAACCTCCCTGAAGGGGCGAGCACACCTGCCTTAGGTCTGTCCAACAAGGCTGTATTCCAAGGTAATGACTGCAGTTTGCTGTTTTTCTGCTTACATTTGAGAAAAGAGGTCTCTGATAATAGCTTTTCTTTTAAAAATCTGCAATTTCATTTTGCTAAGTAATTTTAGACTGCTGTGCTCTATTCATCTCAAGTAGTATCTTAAGTGTTTTCATTTTTTTATGTAATATAATTGACAAATCATTTCCATTCGCAGGTGACCTTGTCCCCAAAACCACCGAAGAAGAGCCGTTCAACAGCATATCTGACCAGTATCAGGAGTCCTACTTCCACCCACTCATCCTGACTGGTAGAGTAAAGCCGTTTTAACAAGCACATCATATTCTTGCCTAAAATCTGGCGAGCCGTGCAAATAAATCTTTGTGAAGCCACAGACAGTGCCTGTCTTCCTTCATCCTTATCCGATTCCCATTCCCTCTGCCATGCGTTGAGCTGCCTCAGCATTTAGCACACATTTAAGAGTTTATGTCTGCCTGTCGCCAGTCATTCTTGTAAAAGAGAAGGAGATGCGGCCAGATGGAAGCCCAGTTATTGCGTTACATCTGGAGTTCAGTGTCTGAGGTCTGCTGGAGGCTGGAATAAGAGGAAGGGAGAGATGGCAAGAAGCACTAATGACAGCTCGACTTAAAGGAAAAGGAGAGAAAAAAATCTGATTTCTGATTGGATAGCGGGTTTTATGGAAGATATACGGGAAGAACGAGAAAAAAGTACCAAAAAAAAAGGGAAATAAACAATAGTCAAATAAAAGAGTAGTAGCATGGGGATTAAAAAAAGAAAAACCTTGCTAGAGGGTGTGGACGGCTGTCGTCAGCATGATTGAAATCACTCTTTAATCTGTAATGCTAATTAGAAACCGGGCTTATGTGATTGCAAAGTTTAAGTATCGCTGACCCCCGGCTGTGCAGAAGCAACAAAGTGTGAACGTGTTGTTAACAGAGTATTTTCACTTATTAGATTGGTTTCTTTGGGCATGGGGAGAAAATATGAATTAGGCTGCATGCTAACCAGTAGCAGAACTAAAGCACGAGGATAGTAGCGTTTTGACAGACAGTGTTAGGGCAGACGACTGGTACTCGTGTGGATTAGGTGATTGACTCTTGGCTACAGCCGTGAAGAATTAAAGATGAAGGTTCACTTGTTTAAAATAGCTTCTTTGGGGGCAAAAGTAGCAACATGACAAGCTTTCATACAAGATTTCATGCAAGCTAAATGGAGAAAAGCTATATGAACGTAGGAGTTATTTAAGGGAAGGAGAATTTGACTTCAAGCCATCGTGGTGTTCTCAGTTACAGATGAAGCTCCCTCTTGATTTTTATTCTTTGCTATCGTATTTTCTGCACTATAGGGCGCACCAGATTATAAAGTGCATGGTCTGTTTTTGAACTTGTGTCATTTATGAGGCACACCGAATTATTAAGCAAGACTAAAAAGTTGGAGATAAAGCTGTCATTCAGTCAGACTTCATTAACTACATCCATTGTAACTCTTTACGTTGTTTGTTACATGCTGCACCTTACCCATGCTAAAAGCTTTACCCACAATAGAAGTGTTAGCCACATTAGAAACATTAACCACACTAGAAGCGTTAACCACAGTTGAAGGGTTAACCACATTAGAAGCGTAAGCCACCATAGAAACGTTATTCACACTAGAAGTGTTAGCCACATTGAAAGTATTAGCCACATCAAAAGCACTAGCCACATTAGAAGCATTAGCCACAATTGAAGCGTGGCAACATTAGAATCTTTAGCCACATCAAATGCGTTAGCCTCATTAGAAGCCTTAGCCACAGTAGAAGCATTAGCCAGTTCAAAAGCATTAGTCACATTAGAAGCATCAGCCAAAAATAGAAGCGTTAGCCACATTAAAAGTGTTAGCCTCATTAGAAGCGTTACCCACAGTAGAAGCATTAGCCTTATTAGTAGCATTAACCACATCAAAAGGGTTAGCCTTATTGGAAGCTTTAGCCACATTGAAAACATTAGCCTCATTAGAAGCATTAGCCGCAATAGAAACATTAGTTACAATAGAAACGTTAGTCACATTAGAAACATCAGCCAAAATAGAAGCGTTAGCCACTTTAAAAGCATTAGCCTCATCAGAAGCGTTAACCTCGTTAGATGCGTTAGCCACATTAAAAGGGTTAGCCTCATTAGAAGCATTAGCCACAATAAAAGCACTAGCCACCATAGAAGCATTTGCCTCTTAGAAACGTTAGCCACATCAAAAGCGTTAGCCTCTTTTGAAGCATTAGCCACAATAAAAGCACTAGCCACATTAGAAGTGTTAGCTGCATTAGCATATTAACAATATCTGTAACTCCAAAGCCACCAACCCTGCTCCCAGACAAATGTTACTGCGACTGCGTTAACTCCCAACCTTGTTAGAGTTGGACACCGCTACATGTTAGCTCCATTAGCGTATTAACAATAACAGTCAACTGGGGGTTTGGACAGAACACCGTGTGCCTCTCATAATTGCTTTGACATCCAGCCAGAATTAATCCATATATAAGGTGCTGCAGATTGTGAGGATTGCTCAGAGGAGCAGTTCTGCTCAACTTTTGATGAGCTGTGATGTTGTGGGACCTCTATGTGTGGTATCCGGTTGTTGGTCACGTGATTCAATTAATTTAAAAAAAGTGTTTCTATTGCAATTTGGCAAAATATGATATTTCAATACGCCTCAAAAACAACCCCCTCCAAGCACAATTTTTTTTTTGATAAATGCGAGTTTTTTGGGAAAATGTTTGTTTCCATTATTTCCATTAGCCAAATTTATTATCACAAATCCAATTTGTGTAATTTCATAGTAATTAAGGCTTTTAAGTGTGTCTTATAGTGTGGAAAATATGGTACTTTTATTTTTTCTTTTCTTTCCTCATTTCCATCCTTCCGTTTTCCGATCCCTGATGGGGCTGCTGGATCCTAACCTGGCCACTGTTGGGCGTAAGCGGGGTACACTCTAGACGGGTCCCCAGTCTATCAGTCACACACCCATACACGCTCACATTTGAGTTTTTCATTTGTGCTTTCAAATAAAGTCCTGTCTGTTGGTCAGTACCTATATTATCATCTAAAGAGGGAAGATTATGTAAGTTACTTTAGAATATTTTAGTTACAGGACTTGAAACTGTTGGTTTGTTGAACTCTTAGCGGCTAAGATTTCAGAATCCTGTTACATACACTTTTGACGGAGCTTAAAGTGTGACACGCCTTTTTTTGGGTGTATGTTCACAGAGCCCCCACCAGAGGATCACCTACTGCAGAACACTCTTTGGCCTGAGATCCAAAAACTGTAAGTACTACATGTTTAATACTAGTTGTTTTTTTTTTGTTTTTTTGTTTTTTTTTCTTAAGTCCTGCTGTAGTCCTGGACTGCAAGGACCAGATTGTTTTCACAATTCATCTTGCTGCGCTTTTCAGTAAAAATGTTGCCCCTGCCACTTACGGTCATTAAAAACTCACAAAAATTTGCACTCTGTACCTGGTGAAAATGAATTTTGACATAGTGAATAACCGTTCCCTCCCCCTCTCAGAGCCTCCTGAGTTCAACCTTTTTTCATAACGCTGCTGCCAGATTTACTACTGATCTTCTGGATACATATATTTAATTGGTTTTGGTTAATCACATTTTCACTCAGCTTCAGCTTGTACAGATTTATTTATTTAATATTTACCCTAAAGAAATGTTTGTCCCCAGAGTTCAGTTTCATGTTGTTTACTAATTGTTTTTCTTTAACAATCCTACTATGAATGAATCTGGTGGTTACTATTTAATGTTATACATTTGAATTTATATTTTAGTTCCAAAAAAATTAGGCCTAAAGAGAGCCTAGTGTTAGTTTATTATGTTAGTCTGTCCAAAGATTTTTTTTAAACTTTAATATTCCAGGTTGTGTGAATGTAGTGAAAATGGTGAACCTCAGTAGAAACTAGGCCTAAAAATGTGTCATCATTTATTAGCATGTTAATTAAACTTTCATTGTATTGCAAATACTGACTTTTCAAAAATAGGGAAAAATGTTTTTATTTACATATCTTTTAACATGTAAAATAGTTTTATTCATTTACTTGTATATAATTTGAAAAAAATATGAGTAACTAACGGAAATTGTTTTTTTCTTATAAAGTTTATCCAATTTATGAAATTATTATAAAATGCACCAAAAAAGTTCATGTTAAATACAGCATAATGTAATAATAAGTAAATATGACAAAAAATCCGATGTTTTGAACATAAGAAAATATAAAATAGTAAATGAATAATTACTAAGTTAATTTATAAACTCTAAGATAAAATAAACCGTGGAAAGACTTGATCTGGTTATTGAAATTTGTTATTTATTAAATGTGCTGCTAAAGCATTTGATCAGGACTCTGTCAGCAGATGATCAAAATTAAATGACTCTGAATCGGATAAGGGCCAAAAAAAAAACAGATGAGGACATCCTCACCCATCTGAGTGGAACAGAAACACCTTTTATTTAGAACGTGTGTTCTCTGGTTGTGCACATAATCAACTATTCCAAATAACTTTTCATTTTTTCATTTTCTATTTTTGCCATACACCCTCCACCCAAATTTATATGTAATTTCACTTATGGTACCATGTTTTTTTTTTTTTAAGATGTGACCTCCTTTCTGTTAAACGTTTTAATTCCTCTCCTATATTTTTAAAGTTATTAAATTGAACTCCTCGTTTTGAAATAAGATTGTTTTTTTTATGGTTAAGTGACCCTTTAAATCGTACCTTATCCGTATGTTAAAATATGCATAAGCGCAACAAAATGATCAAATAAGCAAAGAGTTTCAACATTTAGGACTGGAAAAAATGTCCTAAAAATAATATAAGATCATGTTTTTACATGACATTTTCTTCAGATACCATTAAACGTACTCTCTTGATTTGCTCAGTTTCTCATTTAAAAAACATGCAAAACTTTTATTTAAATTCAATTTAAAATCTCATACTTTTGATGAAAGCCCATTTGAGCTTATGTAATGCAAAGCCACAGGAATAATTAAGTTTTCACCAAATAATAGTATAGAATAAATCATCATTGAATAGATGACAAACTTGCCATTTATGTTTTCAGCTTTACTGCTCTTATGTTTACAGTACAAATCAATGCAGTTTCTATGAACAGGCTGGGTCATTTTCCGTTACCAATAAGGCTCCTAGCTGATGCTTTCCATCAGTCCAGTGCTGCAGAGCTCCTGGCCGTAGCACCCCCAGCATAATGACATTTTTACGGCATCTCAATTGAGTTTACATGGAGTGATCGTGGATGCCAGGCCATCTGATGCAGCATTCTGTCACTCTCTCTGTCTCTGTTAAACTGTCATTAGAGAGGCTGGTGACACGTCCTGGGGACCATTAAAAAAGGAAAATGCTGCTTTCACTTACTGCAAACCAGATGGGATGACGCGCTGCAGCAGCATGCCGTAGTTCTGAAAGTGCTCAAGTTTGCCTTTAGTTCTGAAGAAACAGTAACACCTCCAACACACTTCCTGACTCTCACAGTCAGTTCTTCTCATTTGTTGGAAGACACATGGCCAAAAATGTGTTGAATTGGTCATATTACTCAGACTTTTCATTTGGGGAATATAATTTTTTTTATATTTGCCCTATATAACCATTTGTATCATATTTGATACACGGATTTCTCTCATTACCTATTTCCCTAAAAACCCATTTTCTAAAACTTAATCCTTTTTCTGCCCTGTAGTGCATCATCATTCCACTAGGGGCAGTGGAGGGCTTTTCCTAGTCTTTTTAAAATGGCTGCCTCCATGAAATTTCAAAATCCCTTTTGGTGGGAAAAAGTTTGGCTAATTTTTTAAACTTTATGAAAATAATAACTTAGCTATTGTTAAATATTTTTAAATAACTACTTTCTGTATCAAGAATAAAAATCAACATTTGTTAATAATTCTTCATAATACAGATAAACCATGTAAAAAATGTGCGTATAGAATTTGAGAAAGTAGGTAAATAAGATGCTTTATTCCTGAAAACATCTTTTTGAACCTTTGTGAACAAATCTTGCCAAATCACTCAACGAATCGTAATAGGTACTATATATTTATCATAAAAAATGATATTGCAAGATATTTTTTGTGGATTTCATTTAAAAAAAAAAACATCTTTATTCCAAAATAATTTAATTTTTTTTCTCAATTTGTCTGGGTTAATATATTTATTTTATTTGTACTTCCATTTTTTTAAGTTTTTTTGTGACTGTCAAAAGCTTTTTCTTGCTTGATTAAAGAAAATGTTAAAACCAATGGCTTCCCAAAATTCTTCCATAGTGCACCACTTGGTCTTGTGCACAAACCAATTAGTATTGGATTCTGAACAATTCCCCTTCATTTCTTGCCTATTGTAGTGCTATTTATGAGTTAATGTCCTGTAAACATCTCCTTTTTCTTTGAAATATAGCATGTATATATTTTAAAAATACATTAATTTACATGCCAGAATATTTTTTTCTGTTGAAGCCAAAAACCTGCCACGTGTAAACCTTGTGCTATCCTACTGTTTACATTAACAGTAGGGTCATCTGGACCCTAATGAGAGCACACGGGTGAAAAGCAGTTTGTGGAAAGAGAAAAAATCTATGTTTTCTCGTTAAAAGTTAAAGTTTATGGAGCTTTTAAAGGCGCTTCAAAGTAAAAAAATAAAAAAATTGATGTAAAACATTTTCTCTCTGGTCCGCACCAGATAGTCACCAGATTCTTTTTTCTTTTCTAAAAAAATATATTTTTTTTCCGGATAGTAGACAGAAAAAAACATTTTTTTTTTTTTAATAGAAACATTTTTTACTTTTTTTTTTTCTTTACTGAAAACTTTTTTTTAAACTCTGATGTCCCTTTAGGGCTGGGATATAAAACGCAATCTCACATGTGCCCAAAATCCAAAACACTCCTTAGGTCGCGGGCCGAAGAGGACAAACAGAACAACTACATTTTTAAAATTAAAAAAACTTAACTTTTTAACATTTCTATAAATAAAATCAGGAAGGAATATTTTTCCAGAATAAATAAACTTTAAATAACTTTCAATATTTTACTCTCCATAAAAATATATTTTGTCAAAATTATACAAGTTAGAAAGAAGTGTCGGGTAACATCGTTAATAACAATCAACTAAAATGATCTGGAGGGCCGGATGCGGCCCCCGGGCCTTGACTTTGACCCTCGTGCTTTAGGGGATCCGTAGAAATTAACCAGCTAAAACAAAAAAAAATCCCGGCTCATCAGTGAATGGCGGCTGTTTTGTTTATCACAGCCAGCAGGAGGAGGACAGCTCATCACCATCAGACAGATTTTTCACTTTTGGCTGTCCTAATTTGATAAAGTTTTGATGTTTTCCTAAATCTTTTTATGCGTTCAAGTTAAGAATAATTTCAAAGACGGTCAGTGCTGTCTTTGCTTTTGTTCCTGCCACTCACCTGCCCGTCTGAGACGCCCTGTTTGTCCTTACGCATCCTGGCGGGCTTTTCATGATTAGCTTCTATGATTGTCCTTCACTGTGTCCAGGTACGGCCACGGCTTTGAGATATTCTGCCTCGCGTCTGACAGCACCGGGACGGTGGTGGCATCCGCATGCAAGGTCAGAGGATGAGACTTACACTGCAGAGCATGTCACGACACGATTCCTCTGCAGAGAGGACGTTTGATGGGAGATAGTTTCACCACAGATTTGTTCATTTTTCCACTACATCATAAAGCATCACAGTTAACATTGCTGTCAGTCACACGTTGATTGTATCTTCTCTGTTCTTTTGACCTTGTCTGATCATTTAAACACATGAGAGCGCCGTTTCCCTCTTTTTTATGCTTTTTTTCCCATTGCCATTCATATGTTACCACATGCTACATCGTGGGCTACATTATTCAGTATTATTTAACACCATTTCACTCAAGACAAGGTTAGTAACTAACATTTATTGCAATTCAATTTTAAAGCACAAGTTCTGTGGAGGAAAGACGTACAGGAAAATACAGTTTTCATTTTGCTTAAACCACCAAGAAAACTATCACTCTGCTAATTATATTGATATTTAAGTTTCTTAAGGAGTTAAAACAAGAGCTGCATGAAACTTTTGCACATCTAAAGCAATGGGCTAATAGGGACATCCGAATGCCTCATGTTATCCCTAATCCTGTGTTCACACTGGAAATATGAACACCCATTTAGCAGATGGTGTTCACACTAGAAAAACAAGGAGGGGCTTCTTCTTATTCTTTTACTGTGTACCAGCGCATGTTTGCCACCGAGGCAAATCTCAACAATCTTGCTTTTTTTTCCACAGCCCTTTTCGATATATGACTAAATTCCAGCTGGTCAAAAACCGTAGTTATGATGAATTCTCATGAGGTTGGCACTTTCGTGAAATAAAAGGGACGTCATCCATACGTCACTACCAAATCTGAGTCCCTGACTGGTCAAACTGGTTTAACATTTCATTGTTTGTGATCGCTTGAGCGCACATCGCTGAGGGCAGCGTGAACGTAGCTTAGGTTCAGTGCAATATCAGCCCCTGCTGTCCTCTGCGTGTTTGATGATGAGGAAGAAAGTGATCAGAAAACTCAATTGGAATTTAGTTTAATAAAAGTTGGGTCAGATTTGTGCAGAGATCTCTGGGTCTCGGACATGCAAAGACAAAAGACTCATAAAATACAGTTCACTCATATCCCCTGCAGGCGGTTCTTATGTGGCTCCAAGTCAATGTTTGTCCGGACAAGAGAAACCCCCAAAAACCTCAACAATCTCAAACTCTGGATTAGCACACATGCATCAGTACCCTTTTTTTTTGTGTCCGTTTATTTTCATTTAACCAAAAGACAACATCAGAGCAAACTGTTTACAGAAATTTGGTTTTTTAGTCTCTGATAGTTTTAAATGTGTGTAATGAAGGTTTTCTGTAGTCTAGTAATTGTAATTTAATTACTGTAATTGAAACAGTAATTCATTACATTATTCTGTTATTGACAAGGATTTCGTCTTTTTTTTCGTCCATGGGGCTGGGATTTAGGCCGAGAAATTGGTCTTCATTTTTCATTTGCAAGGTCTTAAATTAACCTGAAGAAACGTGTAGGATTAACCATTTTGTATATAAACTCGTTATTTCACACCAGACTCAGAAACGTGTGTTTGAGCGACCACTTCCAATAAAAAGTCTATGTAAATGTGCGCAGTTGCACATTTTAGGCTTCCGCGTTTAAAACTCTTGCGTTTACGCATCGCTACGCTAGTATTTAAGTCTGTTTTCAGGCTCCGAATCTGAATTGCTTCCCTACCCCTATGGCTTCTCCCTACCTCTACATTTATCCCAAAACAGAGAGGTGAGAAAAGGGAGGAGTCAGAGTAGGGACACAATTAAGATTCAGCCTCATATATCCTAATAGAGCTGTGAGAGAAAAAGCCTGCAAGTCACTTTGACATTTCCAACCAAGCCTCCTCCAACTGTGGGAACATGCACTAGTGTCGGGCAGCAGCTGACCTGTGTGAACACCATCTGCTAAAACCACATTCTGGAACGCAACACACACCTGGTGTTTAAATAACTTAATGGTTTACAACACAGATGCCTATAGCAAAGCTACGCAGACTCATTTGAAAATATTTGATTGTGACATAATGTTGAAATTAAGAGGTTTGTTCTTCCACTGGCTTTTCAGGCGTCTAAAGCTGAGCACGCTGCAGTCATCCTATGGAGTACGACCACATGGCGCCAACTGCAGATGCTGCCGTATCACACTCTCACAGTTACGCAGATGGCTTTCTCGCCAGACGCTCAGCTCCTGTTGGCAGTTTCCCGAGACCGCACCTGGTCGTTGTGGAGGCGGAGCCAAGAAAGTGCAGGTAAAGAAAAAGTTTGATTAAAAAAAAGAAAAAAAAAAAGGTGACCCAGACATGTTACCCATTCAAACTAGATATATATTTTTTCTCATATATTTCCTAAACAATAGGGCAAAAGTAAAAAAAAAAAATGACTTTAACCTCACAAAAACAGTTGTATGACACCAAACCAGTATATGGACCCATTAGGACTGGCGACTACTGCCATAGAGTCTGCATTTTTAGCTGTAAACTGTAAACCAGTCACAGAGTCCAGAGTAGGTATGTGCCCCATAAAATGGATCATAACTACTCAATGAATGAGTCAGGAATTCTCCTCACTTTTAGGAACTACAACTGTCATGCTCAGTATGAGACGATAGTTCTTCAGGGTGATTTTCTTGCAGTTTAGTTTCATTAAAAATGAGTTTGAATGTCAAAACAGCAACACAGGAGTCATTCTGGCAGATATTAGTTTAAATTAAATAAAACAAACCAACAACATTTCTTTCAAAATGAATCCCAAGTTGAGTAGGCATTGTTAGATTGACTAATTAACACTAGGAAAAGCCAAATGTGTATTGTTATTTGATATTTGTCCAAGAGTGATGTTACAACAGAAAACATAATTAAAAGAATAAAATTAAACTTGTTTATTTAGTATTTTTCTTTAATCTGAATGTCCTTTTTTGTTGAAGTTATAGGAAAATGGTAAAAGAAAAATCTGTACATTTTATAAACGAATGCAAAATACCCTGCTTAAAAATAGAAAAGGACCACTAAAAAACACTATAACTCCAGGTCAATCACACTTCTGTGAAATGAAACTGTCCTCTTTGGACGCAATGCTGAATGACTATATATTCCATAGGCTTTTGTGCAAATGGTAAATGCTGTATATTTCTATAGCTCTTAACTACCTTCTTAGAAGGCCCACAGTGCTTTATAGTCACAGTTACATTCACACAATGATGCTACCAAACTCTGGCACCAATCTATAACCACCAGGGGCATCCCGGGGTTCAGTTTCTTGCCCAAGGACTCTTCGACAAATTGGGTGGGCAAGGCGGGAACCGAACCTATGATTTTCCGATCAGGTCGACCGCTTTACCTCTGCACCATGGCTGCCGTGAAAATTCTAGGCATGGTTCAGCCTGGATCTTATTTTTGTGATGATTATTTGCTATCTGCTAAGCTGTATCTCATTGTTTACTACCCTATCCAATAAGGGGTTGCTCTTTATGTATCTTGGACAATGGTAACAGATGCGTAGTGTCTCTTGCCCATATACCTCATTGGATGAGGCTTCATGAAGCATTGAAGCCTTGATTGTCTTGAACTCCCTCCAAAGTGTCTCTAAATTGTCTCTCCAAACTTTCACTGACCGCAACTCTCCATTAAACACCAACATATTGAATGGTGCCTGAGGGATTTTTATTGATTGTAAGACACTTCCCTAACCATTGTGCTCTCTTATGGGGTCCAGATGACCCCACCCTTACATTGATGTCTGATCTGATCCCTCCCATGACAAAGATGACTACTTTTAATGTAAACATGCCTAGGATAACACAAGGGTTAATCACTTTTATGGTAATGTCCAAAGCTTCAGGTGTCGACATTTTCAGCCCCTACCCCCCCATCCAAAAAAAAACAAAGGAAGCAAGCAAGCCTGCCTTAAAATCCTCATTGCTGACATCACTAGTTTTGATCACTTTTAAATGTTGGCTTTACTGTCACTCTAGTAGTAGCATGAGACAAAGTCTACAACCCACACATGCAGGTATATGGGTAGTGATGGGTGGATGAAGCGTCATGAAGCTTTGAAGCCTTTCACCCTGTTGGTTCAGTCATGTGTGAAGCTTCATTTTTTTCTTGTAGGTCATCTGATGGATGCAAAAAATATCAATTGATAGGAGTTTAAAGTGTGTGACATTTTTCAGAAAGAAAAAAACCCTAACCACTAGCGTTGATCACTTCTTAATGCTGGCTTTGTTTTTAACTCCAGTAGTACCATGAGACGGAGTCTACAACCCACACAAGCAGCTTTTTGGCAACACAAAGTTATCGCCTCTGCATTGGAAATAGTCTCTGAGTATTTTTTAGAAACAGACTAGACTAAACTGGGTATCCCTTTCCTTATACCCTCCTTCTTGGTAAGGAAAACTTCTAAAAAAAGATTCTGGAAAAAAAAGAAAACAACCTTAGAGATGTCTACATGAAGGAGGGATTCTCTACCAGGACAGACGGGCAATGTCCCAGGACTGTTGAAGAAGAATTAGCCTAACTATACAACTACATGTTTGAATAGTGAAGCAGAGGGGATTTATCCAGATGGAGCTGGGGGACAGCTAAGGGCGCAAGAGGAGCCAGAGGCACGGTCCAGAACCAAGATGAGCCAGAGATAAGGTCCTCGACCAAGACGAGTCAGAGACAAGGTCCAAAATGAGCCAGAGGTAAGGTCCACAACCAAGACAAGCTAAAGGCGAGGTCCAAGACGAGCCAGAGGCAAGGTCCACAACCAAGATGAGCCAGAGACAAGGTCCAAACCCAAGATGAGCTAGAGACAAGGCCCACAACCAAGACCAGCCAGAGACGAGGTCAGAAACCAAAACGAACCAGAGGCAAGGTCCACGACCAAGACAAGCTAAAGGCGAGGTCCAAGAACAGCCAGAGGCAAGGTCCACAACCAAGACGAGCCAGAGACGAAGTCCACGACCAAGACGAGCCAGAGATGAGGTCCACGACCAAGACAAGCCAGAGGCGAGGTCCACGACCAAGACAAGTCAGATGCAAGGTCCACAACCAAGAAGAGCCAGAGGCAAGATGTACGACCAAGACCATCCAAAGCCGAGGTCCAAGACAAGCCAGAGGCAAGGTCCACGACCAAGACGAGCCAGAGACCAGGTCCACAACTAAGACGAGCCAGAGACCAGGTCCACATCCAAGACAATCCAGAGGCGAGGTCCACTGTGAAGACGACCTAGAGACGAGGTCCACGACCAACACGAGCCAGAGGCAGTTATTTGGGTCATTAAAAAATGTTTCCTCGTTGATGACTGTCAAGATTCATATTCCATATCAGTACCAACTTGTTCAAGGTTTTTATTTTTGCTTTTATGGCTTCCGCTGAGGGATTTTTCCTGTTTTTGCTCTGTAATAACACACAACACAATGTCCTGCAACTCGGATCGGTATGAACCTAAACAAGAACAATACTAAAGTGTGCATCTTTATTATGCTGACAAATAACCTCCATTTAGGAGCTGCTGATATAACAACAGGGTGCTCCCATTTCTAAGGGACAGTCTCTGCAGGCTGACTTGGCGATGAGCAGAGCAGGAAACATAAAAGCCCAGAGGATCACCCCCTCAGGTGCACCTGGTAATGCATCTCATGTTTCTGCTGGATGCTCTGAATGGTCCTAATGTGCACTGAAGGAGGATAAGCAGACCTGCTCGCCCGTGTTTGCCTGTGCGGCGAGCTGCACAGAGACACAATTCGGTGTGCCTGTTTGTTAGAAAGGGGGGTGGGGGGCGGTCGGGGGCACCCGTCTGCTCTGGTTGGCTGCTGAATCACTCAAGGTGATTGTGAAGAACACACTCGTGCACGCACAATGCCCACACACAATCCCACCGGCGAGGCATGGGAAGGTTAAATGAAGTCCGTGCTGATCAAACAGTGACTCTGGTATCACCACGTATCACTGTCTGTCTGCCGGCTCTGCCTCAGCATTTCCTTTCCTTGTTTTCCACGTCTAACTTCTTCTCCCTTGTGTTATTTTTTTCATACTCTTGTTACATTTCATCCGCAATTTTCCATTCGATCTTGCACGTGTTGCCGTGGTCCTAATCGGCCTCCACTTACCTTCAAAGAATAAAAGTGAGCAACATGTTTGTTAAATCGTTGTGTGCTGGTTTTCACAGTCATTTGTTTTACTGCAGCGTGCGTTCTCCAATGAAGGGCACGGCTGCCGCAGATTCAAAGACCGACAGCTGCCAACCGCATACAAACAAGCTCCCGAGGGGAAACCAATCGGGGGGTCTGAAACGACTCAGGTTGGGGGGGAAATGCTCTCCAGCAGGTCATAAACCGAAACCGGTTGAAATGGAGGGCTGGAATGAGCGTTCTCTGTCTGCTCGGGTTGTTTATTTGTTACCCCAGACAGGCTTTGTGGCCACAGAGCAGTGAAGCACAGATGTCACAGTGCAGTAATCATAACCGCTTCCAACAGCTCATCCTCTCCTGGAGAGGACATCAATAAATTGTGGCAAAAAAATAAATAAATGTTGTTAGACTGATAACATTTTAGTGTTGAGATAAACTTAATGCTTCTATCATGTTTTTTCCTGCAGAGCCTCCCTTCTCCTTGTATGCGCACACAGGGAAGGAGACAGCCGTGCACACTCGAATCATCTGGTCATGTGACTGGAGCCCTGACAGCAAATACTTTGTGACATCAAGTCGGGACAAGAGGGTAACCTGGTGTTTTTTTTTTTTTATCTGTAAAGAATTCTGATCTAGAGCTAATAGATCACCTCGATGTTCTGCAGGTGATAGTGTGGGGTCCCTGCAGGCTGGACGATTCTGAAGACATGGTGCCTCCCACAGACATTAGCCCGTGTTCTTCCATCTTGGATGTGGGCAGTTCTGCCACCGCAGTAGCTTTCTGCCCTGAACTCTGCTCTGATAACAGGTACACACTTGCTTCATTTTGATTAGTTCACAGCTTCTTACATCTCTTCTTGTTCAGATTGATCTTTTCGGTTGGCATTCAGGAGACTTGTTCTTTAATGTAGAGCATAATAATTAGGGATGTCTTAATTTGATCACATGAAGGGAAATCCAGCCCGATAACGTGGTTGATGACTTGATTGAAATCGGACAAGGGAATCTGGCCACCAACTCGAAAATTCATAGCCAGAAATCCCACGTCAGGGGATTCCTGTTTGTTTGAGGAGCTTAGACAGAAGAACAGTAGCAAAGAATTAATAGCAAAGCAAATAAAAAGTACTGTTTGCAACAAAACACGTCTGAGATTGCGTTCACTCCAAACAAGATAACATGAGTTCTGTAAGTGCTTTGTTTGTCTTATCTCTTTACCTCTATGTTTACAATAAAAACAGCCTTTTAATTTAGCCACATTTCAGTCTCTGTTGTCTGGTCTATATAGGTTACAAATTTAGGGTTAAACACACAAATATGTGTAGGATTTCTTGATTTTTTTTTTTTTATTGTAAAATGAATATTAGTCTCAATCACATTGGCTTAGTTAAGATTAATTGTAAAGGTTTAAGTTTACCTTTAGTTGTTTAAATGTCCTTGTAGGTTAAGGAAGACTAAAGGCAATGAGAGTAGGAACTGCAGCTCTTCTAAAGTTGCTTTCCACGCTCATGCATGTCCGCTCTGGTTTGCTCCACAGCTATCTGCTTGCCGTTGGCCTGGACTCTGGACAGATCCTGTTGTACAGGTGGAGCCCTCACCAAAAGGCATCTGGAGGAGACGACTGGATCAGCTGTGGAGGAACCGACACATCGTATCCTTCCAACACCTTTTTAAAAACCCTCTTTTGGCTTCTATTGAAAAGCACAAATTTTGTTAGAACACAAAGAATTCACCACCTCCAAATGTGCCTAAGATACCGCATGTATTCCTCCACTCCCGGTCAATTTACTTTCAATATAACCTTTTCAAGCATTAGTTTCTCGTAGGAAGGGTCAGAGACGGATCACCGTCTCTGACCCTTCCTACGAGAAACCATTCTTGTTTACCCCGGGTCGCCTTCTTTGGCCAAAAAACTTGCAAAAATTGTCCATACACAAGTCTGTGTAGGACGCACACATACAATAAACTATACACTGATTGCCTAAATGTCTTAATTCTAGCAGACACACCTGCGTCTCATCTACTACACTTTTATTTTACCTTTGTATCAGAATCAGAATAACTTTATCGTCATCGTACAGAATTCAATGAAATTTGTACAAAAAAAGTCCGAATAAAAAACATACATGTAAGAGATAGTAAACAGACATAAATAAAAGATAGTAAAAAGAAATATAAAAGAGATAGTAAAAGGACGTAAAACAGAGTAAAAAAGATAGTAAAAAGAAGTATAAAAGAGCAGCTCAGTGGCCTTGAGGTAGAGTGTCTGCCCTGAGATTGGAAGGTCGTGGGTTCAAATCCCAGCTGAGTCATACCAAAGACTGTAAAAATGGGACACATTGTCTCCCTGCTTGACTCTTAGCATTAAGGGGTTGGATTGTGAGGTTAAACCACCAAATGGTTCCCAAGCGCGGCTGTGTCTGAAGCTCACCGCTCCCTCAGGGGATGGGTCAAATGCGGAGAACAAATGTGACGCACCTATAGTGGGACTTTTAACTTTAACTTTAAGAGAAAGTAAAAAGACGTATTAGAAATAGTAAAAAAAATACATATTTAAGAGATTGTAAAAAACAAATATATAAGAGATGGTAAAAAAGACGTTGAAATAAGAAATAAGGAGCTAAAAAAGAAAATGACTGTCCGCATTTAGGGCTGAGACAGCTCTTGGGTAGAAGCTGTCTCTTAGCTGTTCTCATTGACCTGTATCGCCTCCCAGAGTCTGAATCTGTCCTTTGTAATGCTATGTGCTTTATGTAGGTAGTGAGTGTTGTAGATATGATGTTTAAAGCCTCTTTTCCACTGAGGAGTATAGTACGGTCTGGTGTTTTGAGCGTTTCAATTATAAAAATGGCCCATTAAGCCAGACCGAACTGTACCATCCATTTGTTGTAGGTCCATAGAGAGATGAACGGACCGGTTAGCGTAGAGTTACTGTTGAAACCCTTTCATTGACGAAGAGAAAGCGCCTATATTCCTCTCCACCGCCTGCAATCTTCTCCCAAACAGGATTTAATGCTTTGTATATATGAAGTACTAAAAGCTAAGCGGTCGCACTGCTATAAGGTAAAGCTACGCAATCGGTAAACACCCCTTATACGCCATGATGGTCCAACCTGGAGTGGAAACGCTCACCTGAATTGCCTGGACCATTCTTGATTGAATTTTGTTAGAGATAGAAGTAAGTCATTTTCTGTAGGTGATGTCACACTCACACCCAATTCAGTTAAAGATCCTCTTTAACTTGTCAAGCTACAATTGTCAAAGACCGACCCTCAACATTTTGGCCTTAAAAAACACCTGTAAAAACATTCTGCATGTTTCTGGCCATTCAAGCTTGTTTTCCTTCACCTCACATCCGTTACAGGCAGAGCCACACGTTGGCGGTCAAACGGCTTCGCTGGAGGCCTAAGGCTGGTCAAGCAGGTACCGAGATCGCCGACGAGGGCGACAGAGAAAGAGAACTCAAAGAGAGCTCCTGGGTCCAGTTGGCCAGTGCCAGTGACGACCACGCTGTCAAAATCTTCAGCATCAACATGCTGGCTCTTTAACACCACAAACACGGACTCCATTATATCTTTCTCGCGCAGACACTTGAACCTAAGGCCACAGGCCGGCACGCCACACAAAGGCCACAGTTGCTTGCCGTTAAGGTGTTCAGTCTGTGTGACAGTCAGACGAGTCATGGGTCAGTCGCAGGACAAAGGCACAGCACACAAGCCCTGCAGTCGTTCAGCACAGAGCTGAGCTAATCTGAAGGGTGGAAACACAGTGACCTTAAGGGGGTCTTTCGCTTGGACATTTCAGTGTGTTTTATATTCAGTCTGGAACAGTGGTGCGTATCTGCACAAACACGATGTTTAAAAGGTATTTGTATTCAAATCTTTAAACTATAAATGATAAAAGTGATCTGGTTCAGGATGCATTTTTTTTGTCTGTTGTTGACGCTTTTTTTGTTCCCTTTTTTACTGTCTGATTTAACTAAATGAAATGTAACAACAATAAAACAATAAACTGCAAATAAACTTCAAAGTTCTCATAACTTTTTGAAAGTTTTAAAACTTGTGACTTATAACAGATTCACTAAATATCAGACAAGAAGTTGATCACAGTATCTGATTAATCTGGTTAGTCTTTAGAATAGTAGTTTAAATTTCTAATCCACAAAACTATATGATTCCTTTAGCTACTAAAGCTAATTATCCATGTTTTGCTTCTATAGATACCTAGCCAGCAAGGCCAAGTGGGCCCCATATGGCCTAGAATTGGGAACAAAATGTGGGCCCCGACTGGGTTTGTTCGCAGTTTCGGTGGTGCCTCCACCTGTGTTTGCACACATTGGGTTATGTGGGTAGTCGGTGGGTAGGTTAGCCTACCTCCCGTTGGATGGAGTAGCATGCTAGTGAGCTCCACTGTAGCGAGCTCCTGTGTATTGAGCTAGCAAACTCCACTTAATTGAGCTAGCGAGATCTGCTGTATCAAGCTTGCGAGCTCTGCTGTTGTGAGTTAGCGAGCTCCACTGTAGCGAGCTAGTTAACTCCACTGTAGCAGGGTCCAATGTAGTGAGCTAACGAGCTCCGCTTTAATGATCTAGCAAGCTCTTCTGTAGTGAGCTAGCGAGCTCTGCTGGTGCCAGCTTGTGAGCTCCGCGGTAACAATCTAGCAAACTCTGCTTAAACAAGCTAGCAAGCTCCACTGTACTGAGCTCCACTGTACTGAGCTCCACTGTAGCGATCTAGCGAGCTCCGCTGTCCACCAGCCCACTTAAGCCAATGTGGGCAAACACAGGTGGGGCCGCCACAGAAACTGTGGACAAACCCATCCACATTTTCTGCACACTTTAAAACCCACCTATGCCTTGCTGGCTGGATATTAGTGTCTGGTGCCAATTTTTAGGTTTAACACACTCACTGGCCACTTTGTAGGCACACCTCAACTGCTCATTAATGCAAATTTCGACTCAGCCAATCACATGACAGCAACTCTCTGAGGAATGTTTCCAGTACCTTGTTAAATCTATACCACCGAAGATTTGGGGGGTTCTGAAGGCGAAGGGGAATCCAACCTGGTCCTGGTTCCCAATAAGACAGCATTACTTGTTTTGAAAACTATAGACCATTCATTGGTCTATAATTTCCCACATAATGAGTAAAGTACACTATATGTGAATTGGAGATGGACAATGTCAAGACATTAGTGGCATTTTCCTGGAAAATCTATGATTTATCCATGCAAACTCCTTTATGGAATACCCTGATAAACCATGACACAAGAACATCTAATCACAAAAGAAACGTCCAAATGTTAGCAACATTTGTTATGCATAAAAACGAGTTACTTAATGGGCATATAGACGTTTTCCACTTTATAAGGTGCAAGGCATTAATGGAAAATTCAATATAAACGAAAGGCCACTCTAATTTCCATCAATGCATCTACGCAGACGTAGCAGGTTCTTTCCCCTCACAATTACATAAAGTGCATTTGCCATTCTTTGCAGTCCTTTCTGTGCGCCTTTTGATGAGGCGCTTTTGCCATAATGGGGTGAAAGGGAGGGATAAGAAGTCTAGAATTCTCCGAGTGCTGCTGCTTAATGGGTAAACTGGTTTCATGTGGCGCAGAAAATAAACCTCTGACAAAGGTTGCTGAGACCCCGAGAGCACTGCTTTAGAAACGGAGTGAATGAGGGAGTTCTGTGGATCATTTTATTATTATGTGTCAGTATAGCACCCTGGGCATCTGAGGTGAATAATTAAAGATTATCACTGAAAGTTAGAGCTCCCTCTCCCACCTCTAAAATGATGACATTTCAGGCCTTTGTAAGACAAACAAAGACTATGACAGACAGGTTTTAAGGGCAGTCTGGTGTGCTGTTGTGTGTGCACTGGGTTTGTGAGTCACACCTGTATGGATGCAGTGTTAAGGTGCATTCACACCAAAGGCGATTCGTGTAGCAGAGGCGGCCAGCTCCAATGTTAATCAATGGTACAGGTGTGCTCTGAGGCCAATTGAAGCCCCGCGTTGCGATTTGAGTGGCTGGCGCAGATCGGGCCAAAATTGGTCGCTGTGTCGAATCAGCCAATCAGGGACTCAGCTTTGGGCACGTGACATTTTCTGTGACTCGATCAGCAGGTGGAATATTAATCCAATAGGAGCGTTTTGTTCTGTCACACCGCTGCAGGAAAATGAGTTGATTTGGAAAGATGTAGGCATTATTTTTCATTTACTGAAGTACCGAAATTGGCACCGATTAGGTACCCACTGGTCCAGTACCGGTACCCTAACCTTAACAAGGTACTTGTTCACGTCCAGCAACGCATCCAGTTCACGCCTGGTGCCGCATCTGGTACCGGCTCGGGTCCAGTACTGAATTGCAAAATGCAATGTCGTTTAAATTACGACATTAAAAACTCACGACAATTTAAAATATAATTGATGTGGTTTAATATTTTAGTTTTACATTTTAATACTGAATTCTAAAATGCAAAGTGTATTCAATTGTCAGTTGAGAATTGCATATTACTTTGAATTATGACAAAAAAAACTTCCATAACTAACTTGGTTGGGGGGGCTGTGTGTTTGTGTGCCTGTGAAGCTCCAAAAGCCACGCCCACCCAGAGAATATTTTTGAAGCAGAGGCTTCAGATCAACATGAAAAATGTTTTTTTTAAGATATTTAGGTTGTGGAATTTTGGTTAAAAACCTTCATAATCATAATTAAACTACTACTGGGAATGTGTTTTTTTTTTATTAAAAAAATTGTCATGGGGGACTTTAACCAACATTAATATGTGACGACTTGAGGATGAAAATGTGACTGCAGTGGGACCGATTTGGTTATTGTGGTTGGTCCAGTCACTACATCTTCTTACCTCAGACATCACAGAACCATCATCTTCACCCCCAACTGTCAGTGGAGGATAATGCTCCACCACATGGTTCCAGATTCCTCACAGCTGGACTTCAGGAAGTGGGAGTGTCTCATGGTATAACCAGTAATGACCTCTGACCAACCTGCATATAGACCTCGTGGAAGAGTGGAATGCCTCTTAGCTTAATGCAAATAGTGTGTTTCCCCAAATTTCAAAATGCTGTATATTACTACAATTGTGTTTAATACACAAAGGTAAACATTATTAATAGAAGGTGCACATAAACTTGACTTTCAGTCACACTTTATTTAACGATGATTTCAAAGGAAAAGCTGTCCATAACATTCAGACAACAAAAGAATAATGTTCTTCAGACCCTCATAAACTAATGGCTCAAAAATGTTCAGATGTTCCAAGTGTTATACTTATTTTTATACAACTTTTTCATAGCTATACCTCGTCTGTACATAACATAGTTACAGATACTGTAAATAAATAAAACATAAAGATTTTCAACAACCTTTGTGTCATATTTGTGAAATATTTCTCATGTAAAAATTTGAATGTCATATATACGTATATCGGTCTATAGATATACAGATATCTATATATCATATAATTATGTATATATTTCTTTGTTATAACAAAAGTTTATTGCCCCTCTTGAAGAACTTTTATTTCATATAGCTTGTATTTACCATTTTTAAGTCTTAACTGAGCCTAATGCCATGTGATACCACATATCAAATTGACAAAACAGTATGGACCTGTGTGTGTTTCTCCACCTAATATATTTGTCGTATGGTTATAGTTCAGCACATCTATGTTTCGTGTTCTCCAGAGACCCTGATAATGACACATACAAATATATAATCATCTACGTCACTTTGAGATTTTGAACTTAACATAAAAAGACCTGTGGCCAATACAAACCCCCAACATGACAATGTTGAACACAGGAAATAATGAGCCCTTGACCCACAAGAATTGCATTTGAACAATTTGTCATCCATGAAAAAAATGAAGAAATTAACGATATATTAAACGTTAGGGCAAATTAAAGAAAAAAAATTGCATTCAATGTTTTAGAAACATTATTTTGTAAACGCTTTTATAACAGGATTTTTTTTTTTTTTTATGGTTATTTGCTGCTACCTTCACTTTAGTGCCCTCGGTAAACATTGATAGTAACCAGTAACATGGTAGGTAAAGTTGAGAATCTTGGCATCGACATGTTTGAATGAATCAATCAAGTGGTCGAATGAATCGAAATTGATGAAAAAAAAATAAATAAGTGGAAGCAAAAATCAAGTGAGAAGAAGGTGGACAACAAGAGTGGATTTGTCACAACAGTTGCAAAAACAGAGGTAACTCTGTGAATCATACATTTTATTTTCATGCCGTTTTGAGAAAACCAATTACTCCAAACATGAACACCATCATCAGAGTATTGTCAAATTGTACACAATCACATATAATGTAATATATAAAAGCTGTTTCTTCTGGTAGAAGAACCAACCCTCTGACACCGTCTGTTACTCACGTGTCCTAAGACAATGATTCTCTAGGTGGAGAACAAATCTCCTTGGAGATCTGTGCTCAGAGTGTACAGCAAGGGCTGGAAGGGAATCAGCTCTCTCTGGGAGTCACCTTGACATGTCCGGCAGCATGTGGTTCTCTGGTTGCTCGTTTCCCTTCTCCATCTTTGACTAGTCCGTTGACTTCTTCTGCTAAAGACTGATTGACAGTGTTTACGTTCAGACACCAGCTTGCAGAGCAAACTCCATCCATCTGAAGTAGAGCTTACCAAAACGGTCCTATTCACTGATGCATGAAATTGAAATTATTCTATGACACGTACAATTTACAGATGTGTGGCCAATGTTGTAATGCTGGGTAAAGCGCATTTAGGACCCCATGTAGTCAGTTTTGGGTCCTGTAGGCTACAATATAAGAAGACAACAGGCACAGCGCTCAACAAACAAAAAACAAAAAACAAAAGACACCAATGGTGAAACAATATGCTGAGAACAACCTTTCTCGCACTCTATTATAAAGTCTTCATCCCACAGAGTTTTTGCTGCCTTTCTCCTACAGGAGGAAACGTTTTACAAAAAAGCGATGACAATTTGTATGAGTGTTGTGCTCAACGTTCTCGGGTCAATCTTTGTGTGGGCACTAACTTACATTTCTACAGCAACTGAGGTATGTTCACTGTTCTCAGGTGTGATTTCTCATGACGCACAGTATTGTCTGTAACAGAAGGCCCTGTGTCTGTGCTCATTCACTTTGATCAGCGGTGCCATCTTGAATCTGAGGCTACAGTTGGTTTGGATTCGTTACACAGCACTCCCATTTGTCGAGTGCCCGCACTTCACTTGGAAATTCAGGTCTTCTGCTCAGTCCAGGAACTGGTAGACCTACATCCTTTCCATTACCTACTTTTTGTCACATAGTCTGATCAATCTAGTTTCAAAGTCTTGATCCTTTTTAGCCGTTTACCTCTAACTGTGCTGGTTAACTGTGAAGGCGAGAGCCAAAGGGCATTTCAACAGTCCATTGAGCTTGAGCTGTGACACAACACACCTGGACCGCCACTCTACAAACACCACAAGGTGCTTTCTTAGGGTTTAAGCGTAAGCCTGTATTTGTGGATTTTTGTTAATGTAACACACAGAACACAACTATGAAACACTCTTGTGGCATATTTTAGCTGTGTTTCTAACGTATGCAGCCTTGGAGACCTGTTGAAAGGCATAAATACTCTGTAAAACATGCGCTCTGAAGACAAATTAGGTTTTAAAAATGAAGGCCTGTGTGAAGTCCGACATGAACTCTCCAACAAAAACTAGTGGTACAAATCGACCAAAGTGAAGAGACAAGGCCATGTGCATCTTACTCCAAGTCGAAGGAGTGGACCCTGAAGCATTGTCATATTCTGCAAGTCAGACTTTGAAGTATATTTGCTGCCCATAAACTAATATATCAACTGTTACATTAACAAATGTGTATATCTTTCCGTCTGTCTAATTTGTTTATAAAGTTTCATTTGAAATTATTTACCTGCTCCACACCTAGAACCCAATAAATTGTCCATTCACAGCATATACAAAGCATACAGTACATCAGTGTCAGAAATTATGATATTTACATGACTGAACAAAGTTAGGAGGCAAAGGATGATTTGTTTAGCGGGGTACTGCAAGTGCCACACCCCAATATCTATATCCAATCACTGAAGCAGTGAAATACTTAAATTTGATGACAAGCCCACACATCACAGTGGGCACGAATTGTACACAGAACAGATAGGAAGCAAAACCAGACAATCCCTCCTGAAGCAGGTAAGGCTACATGTCAGATTAGGGCTGGTCTGCTGCTGCTGTTGGAATGTCACTGTGCTTATGCACACGCCTTTATTTGTGTATAAATGTGCATTACTGTGCATATTTGTATATGCCTATTCAGGGGGCTGATGGCCAGGGGGATGTTTATCACAGAAGTTTTTCAGGGTCCTCTAGTGCACACTCTGTCAACGCCCAGCTCTGTCTGACTGACAACATCAGTTCGTGAGAAACTGGGGCACAGAGGCAGGCAGAGAGAGCAAAACTTTGTTCCCTCTGTCCTCCATGATCCAAGACAAAATACGCACATATGCTGACGACATCAGTCTGTTTGCTGTAGAAAAAAGAACAATTTGCGTCCCTTCTGCAAAGAGCCACGTGGGGAGTGGTTTGAAGCTCACAGACCAGAGACCATTACACGGTAGGAAGGGGGCATGTGTCTGTGCCTTGGGCTGGAACCAGGGCTTCCATTAGGACTGGTGCAGCTGGCGTCGACCCCTCCTATTGAGGGTAAGTAAGCATGGTGCAGGATGGGCAGCTGCAAAGACAGCCGACGCTGTATGCTGCAAATAGAGAAAACAATCATGTCAGAGAAAACATGACACTGATTTTAGTACTATGTTAAAACAAGCCCTTTACATCCAAATGAACATTAACCATCTAGCAAATAATGAGAAAAGTCAAACTGTCAGAATATGGTCTGTAGCAGTATTTATTTCATTAATGATTTTTTTCCAGTGTGTATTTTCCATTCATGATCAAATTTTGGTGGATAATACTTGATAAACTTTATCTTGATCTCTCTTTCTTCCTGTGCCATCAACTCATTCTCTCTGTTATCAGCTAATCTCAG
>NC_050522.1:10136713-10161985 GCF_002922805.2 Oryzias melastigma
TGGAGTATTTTATGGAAGGATTAATTCTGGCTGTGCTCACTGTTGTCAAATTGATTTTGAGAGGTAAATGGCGCTCTGTCAAAATGTTTGGGGAAATGTTATTTTAAATATGCTAACACAGCAAACATGTATCAGTGTCTGACTGTTTCTTTTTATGTGTCGCTAACAAGGTTGGGAGTTAGAAAAGTCACAGTAGCCTTTGCTTAAGTGGTGTAAGTCTGTTTTTTATAGGTTGTAAACAAAGTCTGGAGTTACAAGTATTAAGGATAATGCTTCTAATGTGGCTAACATGTAACAGTGTTGGATTTTTACTAACAAGGTTGGGAGTTAGCAGACTCACAGTAGCGTTTGCTTGAGCAGTGTAAGTCTGCTTTTTTATAAGTTCTAAACAAAGTTGGGAGTTCTAGGTATTATGAATATGCTAATACTTCTAACGTGGCTAACATGTAATGGTGTTAGACCTTTGTTTGATGTGTTACTAACAAGGTCAGGAGTTAGCATAGTCACTGTAGTGTTTGCTTGAGCTGTGTAAATCTGCTTTTTTATACAGTGTAAACAACGTTGGGAGTTACAGGTATTATGAATATGCTAATGGTTCTAATGTAGCTAACATGCAACAGTGTGTGACTTTTTTGAGTTACTAACAAGATTGGGAGTTAGCATAGTCACAATAGTGTTTGCTTTAGTGGCTTAAGTCTGTTTTTTATATGTTGTAAACAAAGTTGGGAGTTACAGGTGTTATGAATAAGCTAATTAGCTAATGCTTCTAATGTAGCTAACATGCAAAGCTATCGAGTACCGTTCATAGTAACTCTAGAACTTGTTTTAGCATGCTATACTTTGGCCACATTAGAAGCATTAGCAGCTTTAGCTTTAGCTTACTCACTTGACATGTGGTAAAAAAAAAAAAAACATATACCACTAAAGTAAAAGTTACTGTCACTATGCTAACTCCCAACCTTGTTAGTGACACATAAAGTCAGACACCGTTGCTTTCTAAAACACAATTGAAGGCATTTTGATACAATTGGGTGTAAATATACATTCTACACAAAGTAGTTTACACACTTAACAATAGAAGCATTGTATATTTCTTTAGTTTTGCTCAAATCAAATTTTAGAAAATGTTCTTTTTGGCACCTTTGTATCTTTAATAGCACATTGTTTTCAGTTTCTGGTATCATCTGACACATTCTTGGTATTATCTTCCAACTTTTCCTCTCCTAAAGCCACTTTCAAATAAAATATGTAACAAAATACTTATGGAAATACAAAATGTAAGCAATGAAAATTAAGTTTGTTCAGTAAGAAAGTCAGAACAATAATAATTGGTGTAAAACCAGGACTGGTTTTTGACCTAGTCAAATCTCTTTTACGATGAAGTCAAAGACTAACTTTGTATCTTATGAAAGGCTTTATTTAATGTTTGGGCTTTCATGTATGACACGGATGCTGCGTGCTACATTTACATGCACTTGGTGGATGATGTTGGAAATATAATGTTAAATATTGGACTTCAGCTTCTACTACTTATGGCTCCTTTCTGACGTCTTTATATTTGTCTCTTCGTTCTTTTTACCTTCTCTCCTGCTACCTCTTCCCTGCATGTGATCAAACATTCATGTGCCATGGGAATAGCTCTGAGTGTTCCTTTACTTCTTTTCTCCTCCCTGTCTATTTTCAGAGCTGCTTCCCAATGCAAGCTGTAAATCACTGGTTACATAAGCCTCTGTGAGGTTCTACCTCCTCACTTTTCTGTCTAAATAGCTTCTGTCTTATTCCAGTATCTTCTCTGCTCCAACTACTGCATTTTCTTTGTCAGCTGTCCTTAATTCATTTAGCTTTAAGCTCCAACCAGTGCAGACGACTCAATAATGCATGAACCCCCCACCCCAAACCCTTTGACGTTAAATCTTTTTGAATGATGAGTAAAGTGGCATGGGCATTTGCTGCTTTAATTGTCCAGGATATCTTTCTTTTGAAGTTGGAAAATCAAATCAGCGATGTCCATGTGTGCTCATTTGTTAGAATAAACTCTGCATTATTTTAAGAGGGTAGCCTACATACATGCTAATATGGATATGAGTATGTTGATGGATGTGGGAGAGAGAAGTACAAAGCTATGCTTTCACATGGATCTGTTGCCAGAGCAACCGCCCAAGAGCTGCTCATGGTTGTGCTGCATGTTCCGTGACTTCTGATTAAAAAAAACTGGCAGAAAAGAAGAAAAGAAACAAGGAGGGAGAAGTAGTACTAGTAGTAGTAGTAGTGCTAAGAAAATGGGAGATCTCACTGTTCGGGAGAGTTGATATCCTCCAGGGGACCTCTGTTTATTCGAGAAGGATCCATGGACCCCCACTGGGCTTGAGGTTTCTGCTCCAGGTGGTTCTTCAATATCGACTTCTCTCCATCTGCAAGGGAGCAGGTTTAAAAGTTTGATCATCTGTCAGAAATCCTGTTTACTTTGTTTCTTCGCTTTTATGGATGCCTAATGAAGCAGTCCCACTCCAATCGTCTTTTAAGCGAATGTGCTGTCTTCCACCAAAATCAAAGAACTATGGTTTTCTACGACATAGTTTCTGCAGGGTGGCACAAGTAAATAAGAAGACCGCCCAATTCCCGCCATCCTTCTGTCTACACTTTCTCCTGCTAGCTTACAGCCCCTCACAAACCCAAGCTAACATTAGCAGTGCAACAAAAATGGCGAGCAACATTGGCGCTATCTAGCCATACAGTTAAGATCCAGACGCCAGCTCAGATGAGTAAAATGAAGACGTACATGGATCTAGTTGTCTCCAAGTGGATGCATCAGGATTGCTCAGTTGAAACTACAGGCTTTTTCCAACTGCATTTTTTCATCTGCTCCTGAGAAATACTCAGAAATACTCATTTAAGCTAAATTTTCTTTATATATGTCCTCCAGTGGTGTACCATCTGGGCCTGCAAAGCCTTCAGTGAAAGAATAAAATTACCAGAAAAGAACTATCTAAATCAGATATCCATATCTGGATTAAACGCATTTACATTGATTCAGCCAATTAGAAATTTGAGTAAGTGTCTCTGTAGCTTCATGGTGGCAGAAGACAAACTAATCACCTCTGATTGGATGGTAAAACCTCACACCACCAAAAGCTCGCACTTTGTACTTCTCGTGCTTCTGTACTTCAGGCTGTAGGCAGTAGCTGCACTTGATTTTTGGTTGAATAACTTGCTGTTTTGCAATTAACAATAGAAGAAGGCGAAGAAGTTGATTTAGTTGCGGATTAATTGCGTACATCATTCTTAAGATGGACTTTTGCGGAAAAATTGGACATCGTCAAAAAAGCCCGGCTAGTGAGCCTGTCCCAGCAGGGAAAAGGCTTTGCCCGGCAAATCCTACCTTTGCCTAAAGGTAAGAACATGATTAAAAACCAAAAACACAATTTTCATTGGAGGAGGTCTTTAACTGCAGTATTTTCTCTTGCTATGACAATTGTGGCCAAGATGTGTTAAAGTAAAACTTGAGATATTTGTAAATTTGTCAAGTCCCAACCGTTCTGAAAAATGTGTCAGTTAAAGAAACCAATTGACAGCATTCTTTTGCATCTGTTTCATCCAAAACTAGGTGTCACAACTTGAGAACCTATAAAGATTCTTTTACACCAGGCGGGTAAAGAAATACTCTTTTTTTAAGTTCCATACATGTCCCAGATTCATTGAGTCTTGTTGGCCCTATTCTGTAATATCAGCGCTCTTTTCCCCCCACTGGACATTTGGTTGAGCTATTCCAGGGCATTTTGAACACTGCCTAATTTAATCAAAGTTGAGTCAGAAGCATTTTGGTGACCTGTTCAGGGTGTACTCGGCCTTCGCCCAACAGTAGCTGGGTTGGCTCCAGCAACTCCACGATCCTGACAAGGATACAGCGGGTTCTAAAAATGGATGGATAATTATTCTGAAATATATTTGAGTAACTCAATTGAAAATAAGGAAAAAAATAAACTGCACAAGTGATCTAGTGCACTGGCTGTAAGTCTTGACAATACAAGTTAGTCTATCTAAATCCCATGAAATAATGGCATTAAGGAATCTGTCAGAATTTACTGACAGTCTACTGAAGCAAATATCCATCCATACATCCATTCTGGGGTCATAGGGTTACTAGAGCCTATCCCAGCTCAGTTCATCACAGGGCCACACAGAGTCAATCACATTCTTTCACGCCTAGGAGGAACTTTCAGAATCACAAATCAACCTATGAAGCATGTTTTTGGACAGTCTGGAGAAAACCCATGAATGCTCAAAAAGATCATGCCAACTCCACACAGAAACAAGTTCAACGTAGAGTAAAGGCATTACGACCTGCCGTCTTATGCTGCATTTACACTATGAAAGTCTAGTAAATGGAATTTAAATTAGATAAATAAAAATAAAACTACAGGTATAATCAGACTGAAAAAATCTCTTGGTCTGGATCGAGCCCTGAAGCTTGCATTTGGTATGTATTCAGACTGCCGTCAACCAAACATTTCTACTCCGAACCGAAGCTTGTAAAAAAAACCATGTGACTAAATATCTCTCCGGTCATTGGCCAGGAATTAGGAGGGCGGGGCAAAGCAACAATAGGCAGAAACTGTAAAAGTCCTGCACTTTGCAATCTTTGTAGGGATAGTTCACTCATTCAAACTTCATCTTTCACAGACCAATTTTGAATGTCTGTATCAACGTCTGGCACAAGACTTTTTACTGCTACTTTGGTACTGAGGAGGCATGCTGCAAGGCAGTTACTGAGAGATGTCATTAAAGAAGCTCAACGATAAGTGACATAGATTGTTGGGATAACTGTGAGAAAAAAGTGTATCATGTTAAAAATTGTTTCAACGAGTTGTTGCTCCACTACTCTGTTAACATCCCATAATCCCCAGCTATGGTGGCTGTTTTGGTCCAGTTGTTCCACTCCGACCATGGATACTATTCAGACTGAGTAAACTGGACTGAACCGGAGCTCAGTCCAATTGGAATCAAACTGATACCACCTCAAAAGATGGATCAGTTTAGACAAACCAAATGAAACCAAATTTCACCTTCTAAATAAAGCAGACGATCCAAGAGAAAACTCTTTATAAAGCCTCTTTAGACTAAAGTTCATGCTGATCATCACAAGAGGAAAACGAATTATTGAATTGACTTTCATTCTCCTGCTGTTCTGTCACTTTAATGTAACTTCCGCCTGTACAAAATTCCAGTAGTTCAGCAATTTCTGAAATTCTCTTTACTCTGTCACTCTGATGCTTGGGTCATCATGACCATGTCCGCGTGCCTACATGCTTTCAACTGCTGCCATGTGATTGGCTGGGAAGATCATCAACACTGAAAAAGTCTTCCCAGCAAAGTGGTCAGGAAAAGTGTCAGCTACTAACCCTGCAGCGTCTCCCTGGGCTGGCACGTTTTCAGAAAGTCATTTAGAAGAAGAGATAAAAGCAAAATGTTGCTTCTCATCTCCTCTGAGTGAGTGTAATCATTGTTGACACTCTTCTCAAGTTACAGTCACCAATTTATTCAGGCCATGATTACTATGAATTTTCAAGACAGCAGCAAATAAAAAAAAAATGTGAATGACTTTTAACCGTGATAGAAATTACCCTGAGAAAATATTTACATTGTCGGAACTTTTTTAATGAGGTCTTTTTCTTCTTTGCCCTGTTCCATTATGACTTTATGTGTTGCTTTTTTTGTCTCTTAAAAAAAAAAGCTAAATAATTTTTAAGTAAATAAACTATCTACTTGTCATAAATCAAGATTTGTGCAGCAGTTCCATCAGTTCCCATGTTAAGTCAATACATTAACGCATTGTGAAGTCTATTGAGCATCAGGCATGGGGGTCTAGCAACAGTGTGTTTTTGTTGTCGTGTTGTGACGCATAGCAAAAGTTGCAGAGTTCAAATACCTGAACTTTGGCAAAGAATTTGCATCAACCAATCAGGATGTGCGGATGACTCCAACACATTCTCAGATGCTCCACCCACTGAACCTCAGTCATCAACACCAAGTCGTCACATATTGATGTCTGGTTAAAGACGCCTTCGTGTCACTTTTTGACATTTTGGGCGTGCCCCACTCATAAACATAAATCAGAAATCAGCAATCTCCGGGCAATGAACCAGAGCCGGTCCAGTATCGCAACACAAAGTGGTTGAGACTTTTTAAAACCCTGTTTTCTGTGTGAACTTTGTGTGTTCTCCTCGTACATGTGTAGGTTTTCTCCAGACATTCTGGTTTTCTCCTACAGTCCAAAAACATGCTCTAAATTGCCCCTAGGTGTGTATATGTGTGTGACCCTGCAACCTCAGACTTGATTAGTGACCGTCTCTTGACAATAGAATACAGAAAAGTATTCGTTCAAGAAAAAACTTGTAGATTCATCTTTTCAAGCCCACATGCTTCCTTACTTAACTGAATCTACAACCAACTGACAGTAGTTGTGTTTACATCACCAATTGGCAAGCTCAAACAAGATGTAAATAATGTGTTTTGGCTCGTTTGTCTGTCTTATAAAAAATGTGGAATATTTTGGTGCCAATTTAAACTGGAAGCAGTTTTTTTATTTGGGCTTTCTTGAAAGATAAATATAAAGAGAAGGTCAACAGTCTGACAGATGGTTGCTTATGCATGAGTTTTAACTAAGATATTTATGGCTCTGCTTCTCCCTCTCTTTATCCAAAACCCACTTTCATCACCATCAAGAATCGAGCTTCAGCATCTCAAGCAACGAGAAATATGTTTTCCTCTCGGCTCTATCCACACTGAACAATGAATAAAAACATTTCAGGACTGCACAGTTACAGATAGACATGGGACACATCCAGTTAGTTATGTGACTCTGGATTTTTTTCTGAGTGGAGAAAATTGCTGCACTAATCTGTAAACTCTCACAGATCTGCTAGCTTTTGAGAGCCCACCCCACGCTGGCTCATGCATCATACATGCTGCACTGTACATCGGTTTGTTCTAATGCAACATTATGCTTCTGGGTTGAAACAACTAATGATGCAAGTAGAAGTAGCAAACGTCACAATGTCCAGGATGAAGCCAGATCAATCACATAGTCCATCCCCTCTCCGATGTCACTTGTATTTCATTGTTTTCCTTCTCTTGTTGTGGTGGTTGAGCTCATTCGCCCTGTACTGCATCTTATAGTTTACCATAAGTTAGATCAAACACCAATTTACAAAAGATATTGTCTGGTGTGTGAAAGATACTATCTGGGGTGTGAAATATACTATTTGGTGTGTGAAAGATACTATCTCTCGCGCAAAAGATATTGTCTGGTGTGTGAAAGATACTATCTGGTGTGCAAAAGATAGTTTCAGAAGAGGATTTGGAACAGGAAAAAAAAAAGTATGTTCCTTCTATTTATTCACTTTTTTGTTGTTTCAAATAAAACCTATAAAGTTCTACAAAGAGACTGAGTGGATATTGTTTTAAATGTGTTTTTTAAAGTATTTTTTAAACTTTTGCAGCTATATTCTCCTTTGTTAAGAAGTTACTCTTTTTAAAGCCTGCATCCAGCTTCTCACCTTTGCCATCCGTGAAGTTGCTTATGCTGAGGATGTTGTTGGCATCTGGATAATGGTTCTGTTTAATAAAAGGAGTTTTCTCCGGCGTATCCTGCAGTTGCATTGTCACTTCCTCCAGCTCCTTGTCCAGCTTTTTGAACAAACAAAAAAGTAATTTATTAAATAAATTAGTATAAGCAAAAGTACTTCAACAGCATTGCTTTTTTTTAAGGAAATATTAAAAAAGGTCACAGTTTTCAAACTAAAACAGAAGATTGACAAAATAAATAGTTCTATTTGACACAAACATGTCCGTGTGCATCATCGGAGGGTTATTCTGTTCCAGTTATGGGGAAGAAAATTAAAGTGATTACTATAGAAAATGGCTAAATGTCAGCCAGAGTCAAACTAAATTCACTGTCACTCTGCAATTTTATAAAATGCAGCAATAAGAACGCACAGCAATCTCTTGCAGTGACCAGACCTGCTTTAGACAATTATTGTAATGAGAGGTAACCAAATGACTGACAATCACTGATGGAAATTTCCAAATGAACTGCCTGCAGAAGAGCTTTCTGCTTTTGTGAAGATAGATCTTCTTTCTTTCATTGCTCATCCACCGTACCTTTGATTTAATTACATTTCAAATCTCTTCTTTCTTTTCTTTGCATTAAAAAACCTTTCTACCCACTCCATACTTCTTCTGTCCTGCCCTTTAGAATGATGATTACTGAGGAGTCGAGGTTTGGCTCTGACCTCTGTTATCCTCATGCGAAGGCGGTGGTTGTCGGTCTGAAGTCCGTCCAGTCGAGACGTGTTGGCCTGGTTGACGCTGGTGACTGAGGTAGAGGTCTTTGAATCCTCTTTCTTCTGGTTCTGAGTGAACTTTAGCCTCCGGTTCTGAGTGGCTGCGTCTGGATTTGTTCTCATGGTGATTAACTGCAAGAGACGATCAGTCACAAAAACAATCATGTATGGTGGCCCCGAAGTGTCAATCACATCAACAAATCATTCAAAGCAAAAATGTTTTAAAGATCATAAAAATAAAAAATAAAAAGAAATTAAAAGACAATTCCAAAACACAATTACAAAAGAAATGAAATATAAAGAAAACAAAAGTAATTTCAAGAAGATGTTAAAAACAAAACACAACAAGAAACCTGAAAAGGTTTGTACCACAGGGCGTCACTGATTAGAACATGGCATTTGAATTTTTTCAAATGCATCTTCAATGTCTCCAGACTTAAAAGGTTTAATGATTAGTATGAAGCATATCACTTATTTTATATTAGAATGATGGACAGATGTCATCATCCAGTCAGTGATGTCCCATGGTACCGACCTGTTCAAGTTACAGTAAAAAATAAAAAAATAAATCATTTTTGACAAAAAAGGAATTTCCAGAAATTAAAATTGTTAAAAAATGAAACTCAATAAGAAACAATAAAAAAATCAGAGTTGCAGAAATGTTTGCAAATTTACAAAAAAAAAAAGATAAAACCAGTACATTCTCAACCCCAGTCGTCGCATATTGACGTTAGGTTAAGGACCCTCCGCGTCACTTTTTGACATTTTGGGTGTCAGCAACTCGTAATTTTTTGACTTGCTGGCTGTTCTTAAAATCAAGGGTCCGCAACCCTCAGGACATGGTACCAGATGTGGTACCGGATGTGGACTGTTCCTCGAGACCATTCGGTACCTGTACCCTAACCCAGTACTGGTACCCTAACTCTAACCCAGTACCGACTTGCATCTGGTTCACGCCTAATACAGCATCTGGTACCAGTTCGGGTCTGGGACTTGTACCACGTCTGATACTGCGTCCAGTTCCGCATCTGGTGCAGGGTTAGGGTCAGGGTACTGGTACCGGGTTTTGGTACCGGCGTGCTCCGCATCTGGTGCAGGGTTAGGGTCAGGGTACTGGTACCGGGTTTTGGTACCGGCGTGCTCCGCATCTGGTGCAGGGTTAGGGTTAGGGTACTGGTACCAGGTTTGGGTAACGACAGTGCTTTAAGTGGACCACAACAGGAAATGCCGATAATGTTGAATGTATATGTTGATCAATAAAAAGAAGTCCTATTTTCTATGTGTTACCATTGAATAATCTTGATTGTTACTTTAATTATGTCTTTCTTTTCTTAAAAAAAAAAAAACAACTAATAACTCGAGTTGAGTATTTGATTTTGTGTTGCTACTGAGTACCGGCAGTACTTCTGGCGGTACACTAAAGAGCTATTTTTAGAAGTGCCGGTACTCAGTACCATCCCACATAAAGCACTGGGTACTGGTGCGCTCTGCGTCGTGGTACTGGACCGGTTCCGGTTGCAGCTCTGAGGTTGGAGACCCGTGATTTAATGGGAACAGCCACCATGACACAAATCAATGAGATAGGGACACCCAAAACATCAAAAGGGAGGCGGCCCTTAACCAAACGTCATTAAGTGACGACTTGGGAGTGAGAAAGTGTTGGAAAAATCACATGCTCATAAGTATTAATGTCGATACACAATGATGTCGGAACTGGCAGAAAAAACTGACCTTGGGAACAAAGACCAGACAGAGGGTGATGGTGCTACAAAAGATGATCACCAGAGCCACGATGCAAAACTGCACATTAGGCTGATCTCTGGTCAGGAAAGACACCGCGGCGCCGATGATGCACATGATGCCCACGTTGTAGACGCTCATCCCGATGTATTTGCTGTCATTCAGAGCGGGGATGCTCACGTTCCTGGTCTCCCATGCCAGGAAACAGCCGAACAACTGCAAGGAAGGACAAGGCAAAAGGTTGGATACAAAAACAGAGGGGGGAAAGACTAATGGTTTTCTGTGTTGTCATTTAGAAGCAAAATGGTGAAATAGTTACAGCAGCAGCTGTATAATTTACTATGCAGCACACAAAGTGCTTTACCTAAATATAAAAAGTTTAAACGAAAGATAATGACAGGCGTTAAGACAAGTTACAGGAGTCACAAAGATGTGTGCTCATCAAATATGAGTACAGGAAGATTCAAAATGTCCATTTTTGTGTGAGAAACTTGTAGCTTTACTTCTCTTCTTCATACATACACATGTGGGATTCTGTTAATCTACATTGCCTGCAACGTTTTGGCTTGAAGTCCCACTCTGATCATCTTTTGATGTATTTTTAAAGTGTTACCAGTGGTCTTTTAATTATGATTATGCTAATTTTAGCCCAAATCTAAAAAAAGTCTGTTTTCTAGTACATAGTTTCTGCAGAGCAGCAGTAGTTATTATATATATATATATATATATATATATATATATATATATATATATATATATATAAATCATTGCCTCCAGCAGAGGGCGCCCTAGGGCCAGCCCTGCATGCGTCTACGTGCATATACGTAGACTTTTTATTGAAAGCGGTCACTTGAACGTGACCGGACGTTGCTGAGGCTGGTGTGAAAGTAGCTTAACATTAGCGGAGCAACAAAAATGGTCTTTTCCAGTTTTGATCCAGATACCAGCTTGGACGAGGAAAACAAAGACGTACATGGATCTAGTCGTCTACAAGTGGATTCATCAGAATGGAGCGAAGCAGGGAGCTTGTGTATTTTCTAACAAGTCCTATCTTTTTTTAAATGTCATTTTTTAAATCTGAATTAACAAACTGATTGACTAATAAAGATTCTGCCTGTCGTTTAGTTGAGCTGGTCTCTTTTGCCAGGTCTATAGCATGGCTAGCATTATTTGTGTTAGCATCTGACCGTGGTTTAAACTTTAGTCTAGTGATTACTACGTTATTGCTTTTGTAGTGTTGTTCTAAGTCATTCACTTGCTTCTTGAGTGTGTGTATTTTGTTAAAAATTCAAAATGCCTTTACTTCTAACATTAGCTTGGAAGCTTGAACCTGCAGCGCTAAATCTGAATGGCTTTCAGGGACTCAGACAAGGGACCTTTGCTTTCTTCAGTCACTGGACTTTTCTTCTTCGGATTTTGTTTTCCAATCATTTGCTTTAATTAGGTTTTAAGACAGTACAAAAGCATTCAACTGTGGTGCTGACTCAGAACCAGAAAAAAAAATGAAGAGACCTTTGATAAATAATCCTTACATGAAAAGCAGATCAGTGCAAGTCACTGTATGAAATCAGAACAGAGTTCAAATGTGTGTTTATGTAGGCGTCATATTCAGTATGATGGTTTGAAATGTCGCTTTTTCTTACCATCAGCAGTCCCTTGTAGGCATAGACTATGCCCAGCCAAATGGTCATGTGGGTGTTCTCACAGTGCTCCAGAAAGGGTAGGATGGCAAGGTCACGACCTTGGGGGTCTGCCTGTTGAAAACCAAAGCAAAAGAGAACAACGTTAGACATACAAAACAATTCCCCCACATTTTTCTTTTTCTTTCGCAGTTGGATCACATTATAAAGACAGCACAGACAGTTTGCGGTTCCTTCAAATGATGGGTGTGAAGGGTCTGACCTTCATGAGAGGACGTGTCCTTTCTGTCACAGTTGGTCTGCTCTCCTTTATTTTATTTTTACATTTATCCACTTTTACACATATGATCAGATTGGTGACTGAAGAGTCAAATTAGGGAGTGTATTGAAAGTCAATAGATCTTTATGAGTCACATCTCTGTTCTCACTCCTGCTGAGCAAAGCATGAAGCAAAGGCTTAGAGAGTACGGGTTCAACTGCAATCCAGAGTCTGGAAGACACATGGGGCAAAACTACACAGTAGGGCTGAGAACCACTGGGTAACTCAACACGATGCGATGCGCGATACATGGCTCACGAAATCGATGATATCGCGATACTGCGTTAATTGGTAAAAATAGTCTCTAATAACTCACAATATATATAGAAAAACATATTTTTTGGAAAAATATATCCCCATTTATTTTTTAGCTTGAACACAATCATAATAAATTGTATCTTATTTTGTCCAACAAATAACAGACACATTTGTGTAAATCAGCAACACAATGTCTTTGACAAGCATGGACACCAACTGAATTTGAATTATCTGTGACAATGGTAAACATGAACAGCAGTGCCAATACTTAGTACAAAATTGTTGTAAACAAAAGAACAAAAATGAAATATCTCAAGTACCTGGTGCAACGTGCACCCCTCCCCCCCCATCTACCTCCAAAGGAACGTCTCACCAAAGGAATATAACGTTTTACAGCCTCTTCAAACAAAAATAAAAGATCGATACTTGGTGAGAACCCATCGAGAATCGGTATCGTAATATCGTAATATCCATATTTTGGCACACCCCTACTACTCACAGTTCTACGATGTCCTCAAGTGTTTCTTGCTTACAATACAGTATTTCTCATACTGTATTTGTTTATGTGTATTTGTGTACTGACATCTAAAGTACTCTCAAAAATGAACAGAACAGACAAAAGGAGGAACCTGTACATGTCGAGAGCATGTGTTCTTCTTTCATTTTCACACATACAATTTGTCTTTTACTATTGTCTTTCAAATGACCACTAAAAAATTCCCGCGACGCATTCCTTAAATGCTCCTAAGGCTTTTTGTCACATGTATCTGTGCAGGTTCTTGGGTTATCCGGTCAGTCAGTATCCACTCTGTGACTGAGGCATAAGTGACTCTTGCTTTTGTCAGTCTGAGTTCAGTATTTTCCAATCAGCTCATTTGAATGGAAATCATAGCCAATTATAGCCTGTGGCTCTACAGTTTCTTGCTGGATTAGTCAGGTTCTGTCTCTTTTTTCAATGTTTCCAATACAGAATGTATACAATACAGATTGGAACATTTATGAAGTTATTAAAATGAGGTTAAGGTCATATCATCATCATCAAAACTCAAGCACTCTAAAGGTGCTTTCACACCAAATCATATTTAAGCTGCCACTTTCGATGAAAATTCTATGCAAGCAGACCAGAATTTCCGGCTTACGCATCCGGAACATGACTCCACTCTCAGCCAGATTTTAAAAATGCAAAAAAAAATTCTGTGGAGGTTGAGGATTTTTCTCCCCCACCTTCTCCTGAGGCAGACGTTCATGGTCCAGATTGAAGGGGACCAGAGTCTGAGTGGTAAAATGCTACTAGCATCATTAGCTAATAAAGGCTAACATATTAAGCAAGCAATCCCAGTGAAACGTTCATTGCAAATCCCATCACCAGGAAGGAGTTTGCTGGATTCAATGCCAATTGCTTTAAACCTCTGTTGTCTAACTTCCTCTGGAAAGTTGTGCAAGTCAGTAGATTTTTGACAACCGAAGCCAAAACATCTACAAGCCATGCTAAAGCTAGCATGATAACGACTGACCAATACTGAGTCAAATATGGGCGGGGCTTTTATACTGGAGCTGCAGAGCATGACACAGTGAAACTTCTGGGATTAACACCAGTTAACCAATCACAAAATTCTACTGTAATACCTTGGTTCAACCTGTAGGGGGCAGCACACAGACAGTTTCAGGCTATAAATTCAGGAATTAAACAATTTTTTTTTAAATTGTCAAAAATGTGGCAATAACTAACAGACCGCACTTTTAAAGTCCCATTTTTGGAGGTCAACAGCCAAAAAAAAGTTGATCTATTGTTTGGTTACCCTTTAAACATTTCAAATTAAAAATATCTGGGCGGTTTGAGGTCTGAGGACTGCTTTGGTTTTTAAATAAAACAGTATCGACACTTGTTTTCCCTTTACATCACCATGATATATGACCTTCACATCTTTCAGTAGGCCGCTTGACTTCTGATTTCCTGTCAGCTCTCGGTGCTACTTTACCAGTGCACAAAGGGGAGACAGGAGTGGGCAGAAGATGATGCACAGACGTGTCATTTTCACCCTTGTGAAGGACCAAAATGAGTCTGCACAGCAAGGAGAAAAACTGCGATTTTAATTGTGCAGCTCAATCTTTTACCAGATTGATGTACTTTTATTTTAATGGAACATTCTCTTGTCTGCTCAGTTCAATCAGTTTTTGATTATGCAAAGATGGTCTCCTAATAAACTGGCAGCCGCATTATTGACCTTATTATATGAGAGGATTTTACTTGGAGGCTGCTGGAGGGGACAGAGAGGTTGACTGTCTTTACATTTGATATTAGTTTTAAGATGTCAAAGAGGCAGTGCATATTTTAAAGACCTGGAAAATTATTATTTTTGATCCTTTCTCTATGACATTTAATTTCCCAGAAAAAGGAAAAATTTCCAAGGAATTATGTCACTGACTCTTCTCTTGTCCTTAAAAAATAGGTTTTCCGAACGCTTTATAACAAAAATTAGCAAACATGAGACTAAACTGTCGTAACTGTGTAATATATTTAAAAAATATAAAATAAAACATTTTTTATGTCATCATGCAGCTGTTTTGTTGTCTCTTAATGTGGAAAAAATATATTTTTCATTGTAACCAGCGTGAATGTTTATAGTTTGGATTTGTCAGGTCTTACTCTTAGTCTACAGTTCAATGGCAACCTAAAAGTTGCTATGTACAATTTACAAGTTGTATTTTCAGTCTTTTGTGATACGTCCGTGGTATACAAAATTCACGAGTGTTTCTTGCGTTTGTCATTCGTTGATGTGTGCAGATGTCCATTGAGGATTTTGACTGAGGGGGTTTTATGTGACTTTGGTTTTGAGCTGTTCAAAACTTTTGGTTGGTTGAGAATTATGCAGTTCAGTGTGCAGCCACTGGAGTCTTTATTTAACTTGAAAAGTGTGAGAGGAACTAGCACGTTTAACCTCTGTGATCTGGCCTCTGCGGCTCTCCGTATCCGTTTCGTTAGATTCAAATTTTTGCCGGACGCTGAGGCCGAATTGGAGCACTTCTTTGTTAACTTGGGGCTAATAATGATCAATGATAAAGTGTATCTTGTATGTTTCAAAATAAAACCTATTTTCTGCTGTAGTCGTTGTTTTTCCTGTGTTGTTGTAAACATTACGTCATCGTGACAATCGACCCCAGTCGCCCTTACTTATTACACAATGGACCTACGTGAAGCATGAAACTTTTGCGTCCAAAGGTGCTGCGGGAATTTCCCAAGAAGGAAGCAGATATGAAAGTATAAAATTAGAATAAAATACATAAATATAAAATTAAAAAATAATAAAAATATACATTAAAAAGGGTTAAAACTGTTCGAAGGTTTAAACATTCACTTTTGTTATGTTTTGTTTGAAGTTTTATGAAAGAAAAAGGGAAATTGTAAACTGGATTTTATTTTACAAGTTAATGGACTTTTATTTTGAAAGATGCGTCTTTTCCTGCTGACGCAGTCCATGTGCCAATCGGGTTGTTGTTGAGCTGAGAGCTCCGGTGCTAGAGCGTAGCCTTCATTGCAAGCTTCGCAGCCCGAGGGAGAAGACGAGGAACGCAATTTATCAAAGTTTGAAACCTATTTATTTCATTTTTACCTCGTGGTGAAGTTATTTTTGGTTTTTCCACCTGTGTGGCCTGGAAAACATTTTTTTCTTTACCAAACGGGACTTGGTGAGTGTTAAAATAATATTTGTTTGAATTAATTTGATATATTTATTTTTTGTAAATTTTGTGAAACAGCAGACTATGGCAGTGAATTTATGTTGTTTTAAGTTGTAGAAGTTTTGGCGCGTTAAAGTGAAAGCTTCGCCCAGACATTCCATCCGCCATTACATGCTGCGTAACTTAAGAGTTCGGTTAACACAAAACTTCCATGTTTTTATTTATTCCTACGGACTGCTTTTGTATTTTAATTTACTTATTTGAGTTTATTTTATGTTGGAATGATAGGCCATTGAGATTGTGCCGAAAAAACTGACTCCCCAATCCGGGATCCATGTGCGTGAAGAAAACAAGATGGCGAGCCAACCCTGAACCTCTTGAAGTAGCAAAGGACCAAGCGCCCTCTGCTGGACACTTGACAACCCTTGTCATCCTTTGGAACTGGTAGGAACTTTCCTCATTCCCCTGAAGTATTATTGTGCAGTTTGAGTTGTTGTCTTGTTGGTCAAAGCAATGGAAAAAAAACCCTGAAATGAAGGAAATGTAATTTAATTTAGAATGGGATAAAATAAATAAACTTAGAATTAGAACCAAACTAGAACTTGATACGTGAACTTGAATCAACTAGAACTTAACTTTGAACAACTAGAACTGAAACTAAAAGAAAAAACAAAATAGATCTAAATCCTAATTTAAAGGTTGAACAACATTGAACTTAAGAGCTAACCTAGGTTAAAGAAAAATATCCTTTTAATCTAAATCATAAGATTAAAAACAAAACTGGGATTTCTATGTTTAATGTTATGTGTCTTTGTATTGTTTATGTATGTCCAATTAAGTAAGCCGGCTAATCTAAACCATATTGGTTTTTCAAGTTACAAGTTTAACATTCTAATAGTTGAACCTACTGGTCCAGATTTACTGTAGCTATCCCTCAGAGGTGGTACACCTTCATATGCTTTAGAAGAAAATGTTCCCAACTAAAGAGAAGTCAGAGGACAAAATTAAAATATGTCCTCCATAATGAGAAAAATGTGTTAAAAACACTAAAAGCACAATTATCAATTTTTAAATACACAATTTTATGGGTCTTTTAAAGTAGTACGCCTCTATCATACCATATTTTTACACAAAGCCTAACTTTTACCACATAATTTTAGTCTTCAGTCTGAAAGATTTGCAGTTCCAACCAAACTTGTATCACTAAGAAGTCCCCGATAAGACAAAATGAGATCTAATGCTTAACAGATTTTCTGTGGCAGCTCAGCAGAACGAAGCTTTCTCCTCCTTCTGGAGAAATGCTGTCTAAGAAGTTGCCAGGCAACAGAGCTGTAGGTGGCAGGCGGCTCCAGAGTTTGGGGGGGGGGGAGTATGTGAGTGCCAGTTTACTGTCATTTTTCACAGGATTGGCCTTCTAACGGGATCACTCTGGGAGGGCTGCTGCACACAAAGTGCTGGCAGCTCGTCTGTGGAGCGATGGAACCAGATGAATGGAGCGATGGAGAAAAGAAAGTGATTAGTGAATGGAAGCAAGGAAAATGTAAAAAAACATCCAAATATAGGCAGATTTTTTAAAACTCCTCCCTATAGGTGGGACAGGGTGAAGCCTTGATTCTCGACATAGTAATTGACAGTTTTGTTTCCAATCGCAATGCAATATTGATAATAAAAGTGCTCCTTTTGATGACTTATCCATTGCAAAAGAGCCTAAAGTCTTTTGATTTTCAAGCTGAACAGAATTAATGAGAAACTGCAGGCTCCCTGAAAGGAAGAAAACACCTTCAAAAACCTCAAATGTGTGATGTGTATGAGAGGAAAAATGCTACTTGATTGGTGGTTCACTTGCTAATCCCTCATTAAATGCTGCTATGCCCCTTTCAAGTCATGCAAAAGCTTAAAAACGTACAATAAAAAAAGGGCCACCCACATAGAAAATCCTGCCTCTGATTTCCCCCGACTCCATCATTACAGCTGCTAGGCTTGTTTGTAGATGTGGATCTTCATCTGACGGTGTTAAAGCCAACAGGCTTTAGAAGAGCCAAGAATGAAGGCGGAAATGTAAAATTCCCTCAGTCTCACCAGAACGAACACGTGGACGCGGGTCATTTTGTGTGCCAACATTCCATTCCCAGTTGCAGTATTTGTAGGATATGTGTTTTGATAAAGATGATGTAGTTGCTGTAGGGCAGGGGTCGGCAACCTTTAACGGTAAAGGAGCCATTTGGGCTCGTTTTCTACTGATCAAAACCTAAAAGGAGCTATATAGTCTTATTTTAGCCTTTAAGAAATTTGGATTTGCATTCATTAACTTCTTTTTATATTAAATATGAACATTCATAGGTTATCATCAATGTGCACCTCAGCCATCAGTTTATAAATGTAACTAATCTAAAATAAATGAATGTTAATTAAATAATCCTTACTTTAAAAAAATGTGATTGAAGTGGAAGGGGTGTGGCCTTCAACAAGTTCACTCATGATAGGCAAGAGTGGTTGCCATAGAAACGTTAACTCGGACTGATTTGGACCAATCTCTCATCACGCGCCAACATGGCTGTGCCATTACCATAAAAATTCTGAATTGACTTCCTTTTATTTGAGCTGGAAAGAAGCCATTTTTTATGGATGACATCACACTCACACGGTCCAGTTCTCATGTACAGTCAATGCTTTTATCTCATCGCTCATCAATGCTGCTTTACAATCATGAAGAAAGTTCGTCTCAGATTTTAAATGCTTCTACAACTTTACCACATTCATGTGTTCATAATTTTATAGCTTTTGTCACTGGCCACTCTAATTGCAGGAGCAGATTAGCGCTTTATGTGCACAAATTAGCATTTTTTTTAAGCCATAAATTATCCTTTTGCGTGCAAAAATTTGTATTTGATGGCCACAAATTAGCATTTTATCATCATGCTGTGGTTATAAATTAGTATTAGCACACAAAATACTGTTTTGTGGCAACAAATTAGCATTTTGTACACAAAAAATATTAATCAGCGAACACAAATTAGCATTTTGTGCACACAAATTAGCATTTTATTAGTATGATATGTGCACAAATTTACATTTTATAGCCAAAATTTTGCATTTTGTTTGCAGAAATTGGAATATTGTGTCCACAAACAAGCAATTTATTAGCATTTTGTAGGCACAACTAAGCATTTCGGCTGCACAAATTAGCATTATATGACCCTAATGTAGTACTTTTGTGCCATTAAATTAGCTTTTTTTGGCCACAATTTAGTATTTTGTTTGCACTAAAAAGTATTTGGTGGCCATTAACAATTTTTAGAATGTTGTGGGCATAGATTAGCATATATCAGCATTTTGTGCACAAGTTGGAATTTTGTGGCCACAATAAGCAACTTATTAGCATATCGAGGGCACAAATAAGCATTTCAGGTGCAAAAATTAACACTTTATGACCTCAATTTAGTATTTTGTGCAAATAAATTAGTCTTTTGTGGCCACAATTTAGTATTTTGTGTCCACAAAATAGTATTAGGTGGCCGTAAATTAGCATTTTATTATCATGCTGTGGGCAGAGATTAGCATTAGCATTTGTGCCTGATAATTATATTTTTTTGGCTCAAAATAGTATTTGAATACCATCAACATTCTATAACTGGCCAAAAAATGCCAATTTATAAGCACAAAATGCTAATTTGTCCACACAAAATATCAATTAGTGGTCACAAATGATTAATTTTAGTAAACAATTTCTTTTTTTGTTTGTTTTGAATGTCATGTCCAGGGCTCCATAGATAACCAATGTATTTTTATAAAGTATTTCTGTGACAGATCTGTGTGCCAGCTTCCTTTAGTTTATTTAAAATCCACCCAGGTTAGGTAAGCTCTAAAAAAAAGTAAAAGACAAAGTACTGGAGCAAGAGATGCAGGGAGGTGTGAGAACAGCAATCAGGGGAGGGAGCAGAATAGGGAAGAGGGTTCGGGCTGACCTACATGCAAAGGGGCACCAGTGGCAGAGCAGCAGACGCTGCTGGCGCTCAAAGCGAAGTGGGCCTCAGCCATCCTGCTTCCCGGTGTATGTGACCACCATCTAAATGAATGATTATCTAACAACCTGGGCATCTGATGGAGCAAGTTTCACTCAAGTGCATTTTTTAGGAATATTCTGGATCATTTGAGAAAAAAAGTGAGTTAGAACACTGGGATAAAAAAATAAAAACAGTACAAACACTCAGTCTAATGAAGATAAAACAATTTATTTTGACTGTAACGTGCTCGTCTGTGTTTAAGAGTTTCTGCTCCTCGGCTTGCTTGAGCATCTACTCCTTTTTCTTCCTTATTTCATACAAGCCTATAATCCCATTTGAGAACTAATCCCTTTGGTAGAATCACGGCCCGATGACCTGCTAACCCCCACTGGGCTATATTGGGAATGGCATAATCAAACTGTGAAAGGGTTTTTCTCTCTGTTGTTCCCCTTTTTGTGAAGAAAGGGCACTGTAACATTTGTCAAAGAATCCTATTTTTTCTCCCAGCGAGCAGCTCCCCATCAGGGGCCAAAGATGGCGTGCTTCATGAGGGAATAAAAGTCCATTTTATCATCATATAGACCAAACTTTGTCTCCAATAAAGATGTTCAAGTGTCAATCATAGGAGCGTTTTCTGACTCATCTAACCTTAAAATCAGACTGATGACAGTCTATTTACCTCCGTAACTTTTGTATTCAATTAATGTAATTCCAGGGGATTCTGTCACTAAGAAGTGCATTTTGGTTTTGACATATGTTTAAAAGTTTATTTTAGATTTTTAGCATTGTTTAATGAACTATTTCTTTTTTCTAAGGTTTTCAATAATTGATCACATGACCACATCCATAAGAGTTGTTCTTAACCCTGATGTTGTGTTAGTAACCTGGCCTCGTCTTTTGTGTTGGTGCGTCCAATTTTTCCATAATTAACTGAAAATACATAAAAAACATTAAATAACAACCAATGTTCTTTTTCTTCTCATAGTTGACTTTGTTTGTCTTTATCACTATAGAAACAGTGTGTAAGTTTATTATTTTTGGCTACACTGACCTTTTTTTCTTAAAACAAACAATATTTACAATAGTTATAAAATGAGTAACTATTGAATATATGTTATATAAACTAATATTAGAGTACACTTATCAAAAAATTTTAGAATAAGTAGCAAGTGTTACATCTGTGATACTACGGGTCACAACTGACCCGTATAGATTTTCAGTAGGATAAGGACAAAAAGTCGATCCATTTTCATAAAACCAAAATTATTCCACTTCGAATTACAAGTGGAACCTTGAGAAACAACGTGTGTATGGGGCAGGAGTGTACACCAGAGGTGTGTGTGGATGTGTGTGCGTATGTACACAATCTGTACCAAATCTGCACAGCTTTTAACTTAAAACACATAACTGCTAATATTCTCAGCTGGGTCAACTTTGACCCGTATCAGTTTTGAGACCATTGGTTAATGATGGTGAACATATTTTTTTGTAATATTAAAGTTGTTGTGTTTGAGGAATTAAACGTACTTTTAACATACCAAAACCTGAAAACGGGTCAATTTTGACCCACCAATAATTAAGGCATAAACACCAGCAGGAGCAAAATAGAAAACAGTTTTTTTTTAAAACATATGCACTATTCTAAAATCATGACTGGACAGACAAACGGCTCTCTGAGCTTGTACGGGAGCTGCCTTAACTGATTTATGGAGAGCTAAATGCATCATTAGAGTAAGCCGTAAACTCTGAACACTGAGCTCATTAGAATATGTAAATGTTGTGGTGATGCCGGCTAGTTTTACTTAATTGCAAGTGGAAATCACTGACTGCTATTCTTGAAGACGTCTTTGTGTTGTAACACCAAAGCCCCCATCTGCACTCTGTTCTAGCCGGGGCTGCACAGTGGGTGAAACTCTAACGGCCTCGTTTCTTTGTCGACATAGTTGTGGAGGAGGTGTTGATGAAGTTTGCACATTGTCAGTGAATTCTGGACATTTCTTGATATGAGGAGAAAGTATGTTGCAGAAGACAAAAGCAGTTTCTTTTTGTGCTAGTGTATGTATGCATGAAAATGTGTGTGTTTGAAAACATAAGAGGCAATTAGGACTTTTAACACAAGTCTCCTACAGCTGATTAATATTGAAGAAACAAATACTTCTGTCGACTTATTTCTTAAGGCTATGGTCACAAGTACACCATCAACATTGTCTTTGGATTTTTTTTTTAAGTCTTTGACGTGATCATGAATGGAGACGGATAATTGTTTTCAAATCATTTAGTTAAAATTTAGTACCAGGTTGAAACAAATCCCCATCAGTCTCAGAAAAGCAACGATGTCAATCGAGAATAAGTGAAGGAGCATTTTAAAAAGCTTTCGACTGGATCATTATTCAGTAAAAAAAGACACAAGATAACCTAAAAAACGACCCCTTTTTTGCTGGTTTTGGCTCAATGCCCAGACAAAAACCACAAACATAGTAAAACTAACAGAAGGAAAGACTATTTGTAAGTTTCCAAGGAAAAGCCTGAACAAAAAAACACCTTGATCCAAGTTTTTTAGAGCTGCACTTGAACAGGTGGATAACCTAGAACACCCGTGTCCTATTTAGCTAATGTTCTAAAATGCTGCCATAATCATATCAGATGTTTAACCCTTTGACGTTGTGCACAAGTTATAATCATAAGTGAATGTATGGATGCGACCAGAGGTTTGGAGATTCAGCACGTTTTAGGCATTGCACCGCATCCAGAGTTAGAATAAATAAACTATGGCAAAGAACTTGCATCGTGCCAACCAATCAGGGACTCAGCTTTAGCCCATGATATGTTGATGACGCGATCAGTGAGTGGAGTCCAAATCCAACATGGAGGAGAATCTGATCGCATATTGTAAAATGTATTATTAAAATAATGAGATTGTTAATATCATACAGTGTTACATAGATTCTCTAAAGGAGAAGTTCAAACAAAAATGTTCAGGTAATTAACATTGTAAAAAGTGCTGAAACTTCTGCGTCCGAAGGAGGTGCTTCACTGCTGAGGTATATCTCCACACAGCGGTACAGTCTTTTGTTCTGAACTAAAGAAAAAAATCTGTTTATGTTGAGCAATTCTCCAACGCTCTTTAGTAAATGTTTTACAAAGCATGATTAGGAGTGTTTTTGATGAGTGTGGACCAGTAACAGACATCCTTTGGCCACGGGGGTTTGTGGATTCCTCCAGTCCTTAACCCCCGTGACTAAGGGGGGAATACTGTACTTCAATCAGCGCCAGCGTCATCTCTGATGTTAGAACTGCAAATACAAACACGTGTACAGATATCTCTACACCGTGTCCTGGTATACATGTTTGGGGCAAATGGAGACAAGAACGTGGCCAGTGTGCTACGCTGAGGGCATGGAGCGCTGTTACATGATAGCAGTGCTCCCTGAAGGAGCTGGCACAATGAGTTCATGGCCATTGGCTTAAAATGACAGCGCTGTCAGCACCTTACAGCCTCTGAATGAAAGGAAGACACCCCCAAACACACACAAGCGTGGGTGAGTCAAACTCTCCCAGGGGCTTTTTTCCACCTATAAAGCTCGACTCTGATAAACACAACAGCAGCCAAAGCAGAAATAGCAACTTATACTGATTTTTGTGATATCCTTCTATAACAAACCAAAGTGCTCCAAGTATAGATACATTCCAAGGAATTTAAAGTAAAATACAGCCTACGTGTATTTTGTGGACTCCTGAGCAGCGAATGGGAGAAATAACGGTGTGTCCAGTCCAGCTTGATCATTCCTCCACTACATCAGCAGCCAGCAGGAAATCCATACAAGTTAAACAATCAATTACTACAGCTGTCACTGGTCTACCACTGTCTCCTCCCCAAGGACAAAGCTGCCACTGCCAAGAAGGCAGAGGCTGCACAGATTACACCACAGCGGGATCCCACCTGAGACGTGGAAGTGGGCTTCAGTTTCAGAAGCCTCATATTCAGAATAATTGTTGCTGAAAGAAGCCGACTTGCAGTTTTGACATTTAAGTAAACAGAGACAAGTGGGGAAAAAAAAGAAAAAATGCCGGAATCCTCGACCTCTCTGTCGAGCGGCTCAAGTAGCTCTGTAATTTGCTTGAATGGGTTCGGTCCACTTGTCACCTCAGAGGAAATGTTTTAATAAAACATGCAGACGCTTGCAGAATAAATACTGAGATAATCAGAAACTCCAAGTTTCTCCAGATCTGACACACTGCACGGTGTGTTTCTGAGTGCATGTACAGAAGAGTTATTGGTCCGTGACAACTTTCAGCCCAGGAGTTTAATGGTCAAAACCGGCCCATTTTTCGCCGCATGGAAAACTAGGCAAAAATATAGATTTTTTTTTACAGTTTGGAAAAAAATAATAAATAACAAATAATAACAACAAATAATTATAATAAAACTTGTGGTTTAACAGAAATATTTCCATATATGAAAACGTGAATGAAAGACTCAATTGACTCTTTTGACATTTAAAAAAAATCACCATAATAACTCCAGAATCTACAGCATAAGTCACCACCAAAGAAGTGAACTCAATGGATATAAGAATATATTTTCTGTTGAGCATAAACCCCTTTAAGTGTCCCACTCTGATGCTGAACTGGACACTACTCACTGCGTCTCTCTCATCCAACTTTAAGCAGCCCTAAAAACAACTTTTTATGCTTTTGCCCCCTCCCCAACCCCATTACAGTCACAACTGTATTTCGTTTGTCCGCACCAACGGCCATGTTTTAATTTAGTTACAATTTAGAACTAGATACCTGTGATGTTTAACAAAGTATATTGTTCTGTACATCAAAGAAGAAAAATCAGTTCATGGATGCTGTCTTTCTTCTTGTGATTGGCACATTTTTAGTTATGATGTGATGTTTTGTCACTATAGTTGTTGTAAATGGTAAATATTCAGTCTTTAAAACTACCTACAGATTTATGAAAATTCCAATGACTAACTTTAGAATACAACATGACGGACACTAATGCAAAATAAGGTTCATACATGTAGGATCACAATTCATTTTAATTTTATGTGGCCATTTCACACAAAAATTAACAAGAAATGCTGAAAGGTGGGCTATACGATGACTAATTTTAAAAACATTTTATGAAGTAGATTTTTTTGTTTAATATTATATTTTTTTGTATTTTCTTTCGTTATTATTAAGTTTAACATTATTATTACTATTATTATTTTCTTTTCGATATTTAATTTTTAACTCAGCACCAATATGCTTTGTCTATTTTCCATTTTCATTTTAGGTTT
>NC_050522.1:10162020-10162269 GCF_002922805.2 Oryzias melastigma
ATATTTATTTTCCATATTTATTTTTAGTTTAATATAATTTTTTAATTTTCCATTTTTATTTTTTAGTTTAACTAGATTTTTGTTCCACATGTTTTTTAGTTTAACATTATTTTTTTATTTTCCATATTTATTCTTTAGTTTAACATCAATTATATTTTTTTGTATATATATTTTTTGTAGAATTAAATTTTTTTTTCATTTTTAAGTTTAACATATTTCTTTTTTGAATGTTTTTAAATAAAATTTCAT
>NC_050522.1:10162334-10177191 GCF_002922805.2 Oryzias melastigma
TTTTTTTTAAGTTCAACATTCTTTTATTCATTTTTTTCTTTTATTCAATTTAAAATGGTTTTGTTTTCACTTTAAGCTGATCCCATTTTGACTCCATCAAGGTCTTTCCTGCTGCTATATCTGCAAGTTTAAAAAAAATATTATCAAATTTGAACATTCACAATTTCAAAATCGGCTCTCTGTTTAGAAAAGTGGAATATCTATGTCAGTTTATTTGCTTTTTATATACAAATTTTAAAAACCGCTAATAAATAAATGAATTTTGTCATGTAAGAATTCCCTATGCACTGTTACGTTTTTTATTGACAAGCAGCCTTTTAACATGTAAATTCATCATTTCAGTGGGTTTTTAGGCTTTCTGCATCATAACATTGTTGTCATCATTTTCTTGGATCGTGATCTTGATAAAAATGATGATTGAGCCTAAACATTGAATACATAAACACATCTAAATTCTATTTGAGAGCAAAACCTTTACTTTAATGTCTTCTGCAGCAGTGAAAAGACCACATCCTGCAAATCTGCCTCTTGATTCGCTGTAAAGCCCATCTGTAGTGATTTCATCAGCTGTACTCGTTTTACCTCTCTACATGTTAGACATAAGGCTTAGATCCTTCAAAAGCATGCCACTTTTCCCCTCGCAAAGCAGAAAAGGGCGCAGACTGTCATAAAAGACTTAAAAAGCAGAGAGCTTCTCTCTGTAGTCCCCAGTCACAAGAGGATGGAAGTGAGACAGAGAGATGATGATCATCATCATCATCAGATGGTGCCCATTTTTGGGGCTCAGCTGGCTGAGTTTGTCTGCTGGGATCGTCACCTGGTGCTGCATCATCTTCTACGCACGCAAACCCACCATAGGAGGGCACTGCAGGTTTAGCACATTCTAGCTGTGATGAGTGCAACGTTGACGGCCCCCAAAACAATATTTGTAGATTTTGAAACAAGTAAAAGATCTAGATTGAACAGATTTAAACGATTCTCCAAATGAAAAAATGCAAACAACAAAGAGGAAAGTATCAAAATTAGTAAAAATGTTACACAATAAAATCTTAGAAAATTTTATTAGAAAATGAGAATGAAAGTGAAGTTTAGCTAATATTTCAGCTACATGCTAGCTTTTTTTCCCCCTATTTTGGCATCTATTTTAGGCTAATTTTGAGCTTAGTTAGTATTTAGCAACATGCTAGCTTTTCTTGACCTGATTGGTATCTGTTTTTTTCTGGTATTTTCTATAGGGTATGGAATTAAACAAATTACCTTTTGGGGGCTAATTTAGCATCTGCCAAGGTTTTTAATAAGCTAGTTTGGCATTTACTGAGGTTTTCCAAGTTAATTTAGAGTTTGGCTAATATTTAACCATATTTTAGCTGTTTTGGTCAAGTTGGCATTCAGATTTTTTTAAACTTGCTTCACAACTTTTTCGGGTACTTCTGGTTTTTCTGCATCTTATGGTTTTTCTACAGTTAATTAAAATTTGCAGCAGTACAGTGGGAAAGCTCTTCTGCAGCTTTACACTTATAGCTAAAAAAATGTTTGCACATTAGCATCAGCAATTTCTTTAACTTTTTTCCTTTAAATGAACTTCCACTTTTTCTGCTAAAAGTTATGCAGTTAAGCATTTAAAGCAACCTCCATCAGCAATTCTACAAGCAAACGTATTTCTGCAGGAAATGCAACTTTTGTAGTTTGTTGTAAATCCAGCATAAAGGCTATAGTGCAAAGTAATTCAGAAGCAAACCAGGGTAAGTATGCAGTACTATGCAGCAGGAAAATGCCACCACTCCCCTGTTGCCACTTCTCATTTCTTTCCTTTTATAGGTGTAATGAAGAAGAGCAAATACACTTCTGCCTCTGTCTTACTGTCTCTAGCTCCCCTCCATCTCTTGTTTCTCCATTTCTCTGCCACCTTATCGATCCTTTGATGCAATCATGCTCTTGAGGCTACATGGATCTCTTTCTGAGGACATGGTAGCATGTTTAATCAGAGACAAAATTCAATGCATGTCCTGCATAGGAGCAGAATTTGTAATATTTAAATAAAATATGTGGTTAAATTCTGTTTTTGAGTTGTAAATTAAGATTTATTGTAGTACTATAGGAGTATGTCTTTTTTTTTTACATAGTTCTGACCAGGGATGTGACAAATGTGATTAAAATATGTATATATTTTCTCAAATATTTATTATTTTCCTACTAATCTACAGGACTTGGAAATGAGTCTTTGTAAACCAGAAGTGTGTATTGGCGAGAGTATGTCGATACGATATATATCGCGATACACGTGACAAATTGTGATACGTATCACAATCACAAGCAGTACCAGAGACAATATTTGCGTACAAAATGTGCTGCAATTTTGTGTGCGCATCAAAAGGCAAACCAGTTGAACTTTGACCATTAAGGGACTCTGTTTTGGTAGTGACGAGTGGGTAGCATCCTTCTCAAAATACTGAAGTGCCAACTGTTTGAAAGTTGATCATGGAGGTGAAATTAATGAAAGCAGTTTTTATGCAGTTAGAATTATAAGACACCAAGCTTTTCATATATTTGCTACTGACAGCATTTCAAAAGAAGAAGCTGAGAATCTGTTTGTTCTCCTCAGGAGCCTTAATATTTTTTACTGATATGCATCAAAACAATATTATTCTTGTTGCTTTTTTTTTCTTTCTTTTCTCAGAATGATGTGGAACAGCAAGTCAACAAACTGGATTAAAGGGACACAGAAGTACCGCTGAAAGAGCCATTGTTCAAAAGCAACTCTTGACAGTGGATGGTAAAAAGTGCCGTTTAAAAAATGAGGACTGATCTCATGAGCCCAGACATGGTGACATATTTACCAATATTTTGTAGAGATATTCAAAATTAATAAACCTGATCTCTCAAGTTCACCCGTCTCTCCCATGCAAAGTAAAAGAGATATATAGTCAATGCTTCCATGAAGCAATGAGACTTGATGATAGCTTCTCTGACATGCAACATCAGCATCTGGTTTATTAACACATTTTTGGACGAGCATCAAAACCTGTTACAGATGCAAATTTTATGTTTAAATCAACTAAATGCAGCATTAAACCATGCTTGATGGATGTCTAGAAGTGTCGGACTATTCTCCTAAAAAAGCAACTTATAGAGTGACTTCTACCCCGGAGCAACTTATACCCCGGAGCAACTTATACTCCGGAGCGACTTATACTCCAGAGCAACTTATATTCCAGGGCAATTTATACTCCAGAGCAATTTATACTCCTGGGCAACTTATACTCCAGAGCAATTTATACTCCTGGGCAACTTATACTCCAGGGCAACTAATACTCCAGAGCGACTTATACTCTGGAGCAACTTGTACTCTGGAGCAACTCATACTCCTGAACAATTTACACTATGGAGCAGTTTATACTCCAGAGCAACTTGTACTCCAGAGGAACTTATACTGCAGTGCGACATATACTCCAGAGCAACTCATACTCCGGAGCAACTTATACTGCAGAGCGACTCATACTCTGGAGTGACTTTTACTCTGGAGAGACTCATACTCCAAAGCGACTTATATTCCTGAGCGACTTGAACTGCGGAGCGATTTATACTCCAGAGCGACTTATACTCCTGAGCGATTTATACTCCAGAGCGACTTATACTCCGGACCAATTTATAGTCCAGGGCAACTTATACTGCAGAGCGACTAATACTCAAGAACGATTTATACTCCTAAGTTACTCATACTTCCAAACGACTTACATTCTGGAGCGACTTGTACTTCAGAGCGACTTACACTCTGGAGCGACTTACACTCCAGAGCAACTTAAACTCTGCAGCAACTTATACTGCAGAGCGACTCATACTCCAGAGCGACTTAAACTCTGGAGCGACTCATACTCCAGAGCGACTCATACTCCAGAGCGACTTAAACTCTGGAGCGACTCATACTCCAGAGCGACTCATACTCCAGAGCGAATTAAACTCTGGAGCAACTCATACTTCAGAGCGACTTAAACTCTGGAGCGACTTATACTCCGGAGCAATTTGTACTCCGGAGCGACTTGTACTCCAGTGCAACTTATAGCTCGACCTATTCTCCGAAGCAACTTATACTCCAGCGCAATTTATAGAGGGACTTATATTCCAGAGTGACTTATACTACTGAGTGATTTATACTCCAGAGCTATTTATAGAGTGACTTATATTCCAGATAAATTTATACTCTAGAGCAATTTATAGAGTGACTTATACTCCAGAGGGACTTATAGTCTAGAATATGTGGTAAATGGTTTGTTTTTATTATTGAAAATAAAAAAATAAAGTTTTATAATTTATTACTAAAATCCTTATATTTATAAAAGGAAGGAAAATGATGCAAGGCCAGCATGGATATTTTTAAACTGCAAGATACATTTACAAAAAGTAGAGGAGAAAAAAAATAAAATAAAATAAAACCAAGAGTGATGAAAAATACACTCAGTCATTCACCAAAAGCTGAAAAACAGAAGGATGTAGAAGGAGAGCTAACTGGGGAAATGCAGCCCTTCCAGGAGTGTTGCTGCAACCTGACACCTCACTGCAGATACAGTATGCTGGATGAAAAAATACTGCACTGCTGTAAGGAGGAGGCTATTTTCAAACTGCAGGGCACCTCCTGCCCCCTCTCCCCTCCCTCATTCAGAGGATAGTTTTCATTGATAGAGTCACTGGCGAGGAGTTCTCTGATACTTTGATTTTTGAAATTCAGCAGTGTTATTTATTTGACTAATAATCAATTCAGTGTATTTTATTATATATCTGCTGGTTTTGATAGAGCTATGGTAACGAGGTAATTTCCCCTTTTTAGACTCAATAACATTCTGTTCCATTCTATTCTATTCTATCCTATTCTATTCTATTCTATTCTATTCTATTCTATTAAACCAGATCTCTGCAGACCTATAAGTATCAATAACTACGTAAAAAACATTTTATTTGTTTAGTGTTGCATTGTGTCTGATATGTTCATTAACTGACAAGTCAAGTTCATAAGTTCATTTATCTGAAACAGAGGAATGGCAGATTGATGGCATCCACTTAAAACACGCATAGGTAATGCATTTACAAAAGGCAGGAAACATGCATAATGCAACAACACACAAACATCCAATACACACACACAAGCTACCACGGTTGTAGCATGCAATTTTAATCACTACTATCTCATCATTTCCAAACGATGCTCTCCATCGCATCCTCTTGCCCTTTCTCTCCTCTGTGCTTTTCTCACACCTCCTCTGTGTGGCTGCTCTGTTACTAATCCATGGTGGCACATCTCCCCGTTCAGATCTCATGCAGAGGGCCGATGCCTAGCGGCAGCTGATAATGTGCGGAGAAGTGATCAGACAATTTAGCACAGAAATAAACAGGCGGTTCGCAGATTCACTAATGATGAGTTATTTCAAGTTTTCATCTTAATACTTCAACTTGAACAGTTAGCATGTCAACATGTGTGATACTTTACTCTAAATGCCTAAAATTCTAAATTAAAAGAAGAAAAAGCATGCAGGGTGACATTTTTTAACGATGGGGTTGTGAAAGGTTGGCAAATCAGAACAGCAGAGTGTAAGGCCAGTACAAATAAAATGATCAAAAATTCGGATTTTAAACAGCTTTATACTTGCTATTTTTATTCAATTAAAAATATTGGATTTTGACTTCTTTGAACCAGCAGGTACTTCCTGTTCGGAATCAAAGATGGGCGGGGTTTCATATACTGTCAATGGTTTCAATCCACTCTCTACTTAACATTCTAACCTTCCTGTAGAAGACGGCTTATGGATATTACATTTTAGATGTTGCAAATATGAGTGTGTTATTTTTATGCCATATCTCAGCACATATCAGTGAAAGGTGGTTTTTGCGTCAGATTTAAAGCATTTGGGAGCTTTAACGTTTTACACATCGTCGTGTTATGCTTTGATGTAGTGTATAAGAGAAAGGTGGTTTACCCTCTCTGGGTGGGTGGAGTGTTCCTGCCTCAGGTGGAGGAGTTTAAATATCTTGGGGTCTTGTTCACGAGTGAGGGAAGATCGGAGGGTGAGATCGACAGGCGGATTGGAGCGGCCTCCGCCATTTTGCGATTGCTGCACAGGTGTGCTGTGGTGAAGAGGGGGCTGAGCCAGAAAGCAAAGCTCTAAATTCACCGGTTGATCTTCGTTCCTGTACTCATCTACGGTCATGAGCCCTGGGTCATGACCAAAATAATGAGATCCCGACTACAAGCGGCTGAAATGAGTTTCCTCCGGAGGTTGCCTGGACGCTCCCTTAGAGATAGGGTGAGAAGTTTGGTTATCTCGGAGTAGAGCCGCTTCTCCTCCGCATTGAGAGGAGCCAGTTGAGGTGGCTCAGGCATCTTTTCTGAATGCCTCCTGGACTCCTCCCTAGAGAGGCATGTCCCACTGGGCGGAGGCCCCGGGGAAGACCTAGGACACACTGGAGAGACTACGTTTCTCGACTGGCCTGGGAACGCCTCGGGGTCCCCCTAGAGGAGCTGGAGGAAGTGGCCGGGGAGAGGAAAGTCTGGGGATCATTGCTTAGACTGCTGCCCCCACGACCCGCTCCCGGATGAGCAGAAGAAGATTGATGGATGTTTGTAGAGTGTTTTTAATTGCACCTGTTCTAAATGCATGTCATGCATTATTTTTGCTAAGACTACGGTCACACATCCCAAAATGATACTGCGCAACAACCTGAATGCAAGTTTTTCAGCAAATCGGTGGTTGCATGCCGGCGTTTGTCATTGGGAGATGGAAGTCCCATTTTTACACACCATGCGGCAGTCAAGTTTTTTTTATTTTTAAGAAAAAGCTAAAATTTTAGCTTTTAGTTTTTTTTTTTTTAAAAAAAGCTAAAATTTTGAGGCGACCAAACGATTTTACTCTAAAAGTTGGCATCGTTCAGTGGCTACCAAAGCACTTTTCAAGGTTGTGCTATGGCAGTCCAGTATCAGACAGGATAACACCATTACAGCTGGGCGACCACAGGATGGTGGCAGCCGGAACCACCTGCTGGCAGGACTTTTGACTGGATGATGTGGAAATGTCCCCGGACGTCGGTCGCCCTTATCAAGTGCCACCAGCCGCTAGCCACCCAGTAGCCCAGGGGCCATTCTAAACGCCTAATAGCTGTTGTCTATATTCATAACCACGCCTACGATTTAAAAAAAAAATCGTGAGGCAGCATTAAATCTGGAAGATTCTGCAGATGTCTCCCATCTCATGATGGTCGGTGTATCTCTGACTTAAGACAAACGGAGGTCTCTTACTAGAGAACTATGGAAGCCCAAACTGTTCTTAATTAAATAAATAAATACAACATTATTTAATCAAGCAAAACTCCAATAAAAGTCTTTTTAATAAATAATTGACCATTTTATTATGAAATAATTTCATTAAAATTTAAATGGATCATTTTATTATGAAATACGTGTCATTTTTACTTTAAAACATAATTTTTATGTTAAAAACATTTCATAATAAAAAATATATATCCTAATATTTTTTTTTTTCATGTTGGATATTATTATAATCGTGGGTTTTTTTTGTAGAAACTTTTATTTCAAAATTACTGTTTTCCAAAGTGTCCTTTTTATTTCGCAATGCTGTTTTTCAGAACGACGTATTTATTTCATGATGAGCTTTTTCCGAATACTAACTCTGTCTGTCAATCACTGAAAGTGGGTGGGATCTAAACGTTCATTGGCTGATCCTCTGAAATCGACTTGTATGCCTAGACTCCTGCTTTACTGTGTGTCGCACCGTACCCACACAGTAACGCAGACAATCACCAAGATGACATATTTCGGTGACATCCGTGTAGCTTTGCTGAGCTTAGCGGATCAAATAGAAACAGGCGATCTGTCAGCACACGCTATTTTGAGACGTTTGGACGACATTTTTGAAATGATCGGTTTGGTACACGCGGCAGAAGAGCACGGTAACATCCACGACTATTTACGACGCTGAAGTTGGCTTCACGCCGCCATGTGTGCGGGAACGCACGCGGCGGGGTGGGAGTGCGCTGAGCTCAATTCGGCAATCGGCGGTGGTCCATTTAAATTTTAATGAAATTATTTCATAATAAAATGGTCAATTATTTATTGAAAAGACTTTTATTGGAGTGTTGCTTGATTAAATAATGTTGTATTTATTTATTTAATTAAGAACAGTTTGGGCTTCCATAGAGAACAGATGATCTACAACCTTATAGAATCTCATGTAAGCTGTTTTTTAACTGAAATAGAGTCCAATGCCAATCCTCAAGAATTTTTTCAACTGCTGTCTCAAAGTTACAAGAAAGGCAGCTGTTGTATCCAGTTTTTTCTGCAGCAATAGATTTAATTATCTGACCTTCTCCTCTTGTGGCTCTTGTGCTGCATGTCAATGGCAAACACTAATCAGTGTCACCTTCAGCAGTATAATAAAAAGCTTTGCAAGCCCCTTTAGTGCTTCCTTCCTTCTCTCATCATATCACCTCCATCGCCCCTGACATTACATTATATTACTTTTCCATTCATCTCTAGTATGCGTTTTAGCTGATGCACTCTCCTTGCATCTGTTTTGTGTCTGTGTTTTTGGCCTTTTCAACACTTATGTCTACTTTGCTTCCCTGCCCTTGCCTTCCTGCTCTTACACTTATCTCCTCTTTTGCCCTCACTCATGTCTGCTCTTGTTTCCTGTCAATCTTCCAACGTCCTGCTATCTTGGCGCCCTTCAGTTAACTGTAAAACCTACAGTGTGTATAAAGGAACCCCATCCGTTCATTTTCTATACTCCAGTACTGTCATACAAAGGTAGGGTACACCTGGACAGTTTGTATGTCTATCCCAACGCATAGACGCATAGAATGACTCTTCCTACAAATGTGTTTTTGTTTCTAGTCGTGTAGCATTCACTTTGTCAGTGAAGCACTTAAAGAACTCAACTCATCATCAGTTGCTGACATTGGTTGCTTATAACTGCAAGTTGAGATCCAGTACATAATGCCTGTGTCACTTGCACTCTTTCAGGGGTTGACGCATACAGGTGATTCAGGTTTTTGGATTTTGTTGACAGGAGGGGCCCATTTGTCAATCTTCTTTGTTCTTCGTCTTCTTTTCCTTTGGGCTTTTCCCTTCAGGGGTCGCCACAGCGAATCAGTTTCCTCCATCTAAGCCTGTCTTCAGCATCCTCCACTCTAACACCAGCCACCTTCATGTCTTCATTCACTGCATCCATAAACCTCCTCTTTGGTCTTCCTCTAGACCTCTTTCCTAGCAGCTCTAGACTCAGCATCCTTCTACCAATATATTCACTGTCTCTCCTCTGAACATGTCCAAACCATCTCAGTCTGGAGGGGCCCATTTGTCAATATCCAATTCAAATTCCTCATTGGTAGTGGTGTAATGGATCACAAAACTTACAGTTCGGATCGTGTCTCATGTAATCTCAAGGAATTACTATTGAAAAAGCAGCAGCGTCAACATTAAGGATTGTAAATAACACAATGTGGTCTGAGCAAAATTTTATTGTATAATTTTATTTCTCTTTTTTGTGTGACCAGTCGTATTTGTAAGAGTGTGTACTTGAATGACTACTTAACTTTGGTCTGTAAACAGTGATATGGTTGTAGTTAGATTATTGTAAAATTGTATTATGTAATCAGTTGTTTGTGGAAAAGTTTAATGTGCGAGAGGGTATTTGAATGATTGTTTACATTTATATTAAAGTTTGTATTGTATTGATTGTTACGTTTTTGGGGACTACAGATGGAAAGTAGCTTCGGCTATAATCTGGTGTGAAGCATCTTTAATGTTTTTGCACGCTGTTCCTGTCAAATAAGGTACTAAATAAGAAATAATAGGAAAGGTTTTTGACGGAAGCTCCACCCACACGCGGCGGTAGCTTCAGTTCAACAGACTTTTGGATAACCGTAAAGCATCAACTTTAGTGTTTGTTAAAACAAAGATGATGTACATGAATTTGATGCGAAATGAATTCAATGTGAACATTGAACAGTTTAACAGATTTAATTTTCAACACGGGTTCAATGGCAGTGTGTCTTATACACATAGAGCCGAAAAACTGATTTAAAAATGTGTGTAGCGACGTGTAAATACAAGTTTTGAAAGCGGAAGCCTTAGATGAACTTTTCCCTGAAAGTGGCTACTTGAACGCATGTTGCAGAGGGACGTATGAACGTAGCATTGGTAACAACACATGAGCAGCAAAGAACGGCTCTATGTTTTTAAATTTGAACATTTAAGTTTTTACCTGGGCAGTTTTTGATTGCATTTGTCTTTAGGATAACAAATTACATGATTGAGATAAAAAAAAAAAAAATCACCAATTATTTCCAGTAATCAGTATCTGTAATTGGTATTGAATATTTCATACAATTGTGTTTGTTTAGAAAGTAACTCAGACTAGAAGTTATACAAAAGCAAAACAAAGTCAAAAATGCAAATATGGTTTAATAATTTAATGTCACTCACAATCTGATCCAGAAAAACAAAACAAAAAAAAACAACAGTTGGATGTAATTTCCCGTCCAACTTGGATTTCTCTGTCCTAGGTTGATTATTTTAACTAGGAATTCAAAAAGAAACCAGAGTATCGTATAAAAATATTTAAGTTTTGTCAACTTACTTTGAGATTTTTTTTTACACAGAACAGCAGTTGAATGTGGTTAAAAGCTATTTATAAACTATGTTGTTTCATTAAATGTAATTATTTAAATGTGTGGATTTTAAAAGCACCCCATGCTCAGTAAAGCACTTTACTTCAAGTCATCAATCCGCCCTTTGCAGAGAATGGAGGCTGTGAGATGCTCACACAGTCGGGCAAATCACTAAGACTGTGTGAGGTCTGGGTACCCTTCTTTTGTTCTCTCCCTCCGATCCTTCTTCCCTCCAGAGGTGGTCGATGAGATGAGGCCCAGGTGGGTGGTGGTTATCCCATAATGGCCTAGTTTGCTTTGAAAAGACATTGATCTCAGCTCACGCTGCACATGTGGCTAACAAAAAAAAGAGCCTCGAAGCTCATCCTAGCCCTGCTCGTGCTGCATGGAGAGAGCTGCAGGTTTCATTGTTCTTCATTCTACCAATAAATACTTCATGAGCCTTTCTATTTGTCATAACACATCATTGCTTGCTTCGCTGTGAATGCGATTACTCCTGATTTACATGTTCTACGTTTTGGTACACAACACGAAAGAGCGGCACATGCAGTGGGGCAAAAAAAAAAGTATTTGGCAGTCACCGTTTGGCAAGTCGTCCCACTTGGAATTGGAACTGAGGATTGGTTTATTTCAAGTAATCCAAACAAAAGAAAACAAACAAGCATATTTATATGTACAGTATGTAACAGCTAGTCCATTACCATCGTTGATCTATGACACCAGACAACTGTAGGGTGTAAGATGATGGCAGGGAAAGCATATAGTACATGGAGCAACACAACTAAGTGCCTGGAATAATCTACAGGAACATGTGTGCAGAATGTGGACTGGAAACCCCTATGTCAAAATGGAAAAGTGGTGGAGAATGAGAGAGCAAAGATCCTGTGAGATACCAGATACTGACAGACAGGATGGTAATAGAGAACCAACCGGACATTGTGGTGGATAAAGAACAGAGGAAAGCAGTTATAGTGGATGTGTAAATACCAGGAGATGGTAACATCAAGAAGAAGTAACATGAGAAACTGGAGAAATACCAGGGACTCGGAGGAATTGGAGAAATCTTTGAAGGTGAAGGTGACAGCGGTTCCCGTGGTAATTGGATCAATCGGGCCAGTAATCCCCAAACCGGAGGAGTGGCTACAGCAGATCTCTGGGAGAACCTAAAGCTACATTCACACCGCCTTTGGCAATGCATGTTCAAGTGAAGACTTCCATTGAGAGGTCTATGTAAACACACGTAGATGTCCATTTTGGATTTCTGTCTTCAAAACTCTCATGTTCAAGCGTAGCTACACAGGTTTCTAGGACTATGTTCAGGTTCTACAGACAAAACCTGCATCCATTGCACGCACGTTAAAAAGTTCAAAACCAGGTCAAACTTTGACCAATCAGAGACTTGGACTTGGTACTGACAAATAGATAGCTTCTCTTTTAATTCACAGAAGTCCCAACTGTTCCAAATAAATAATTGCAGTTTGTGTCCAACCGGAATTCTATGACTCTAAGTTTTTCATACATCAGAATAGAACTGGAGCAATATTCACAAGATTTGCACCGCTTTGACATTTCCCACCAAGCCTCTTCCAACTGTGGGCTAGTAAACTCTAGCTAAAGAAGAAGAAGCCCCTCCCAACTCGTCCAGTGTGAGCATCATATTCAAAGCAAGGGTTCAAGAATGAGCCTTTTACTGCGTACAAGAATGCTGGTCACATGCCTAGTGTGAACGTAGCATCAGATATCTCAGTCCAGAAAAGTACAGTGCTAGGAACAGTAAAGATACTGCACAGGACCCTTAAGGTCCCAGGACTCTGGTAGAGGACCTGAGCTTGAGTGAAAAGGGAATTTTATCAGACTTAGTTAAAGATCTTTTAAAGAACTTTTCTTTTTAGACAATGCTATCCACAATTTTTTCTATTATAACAAAATTTTGCTAAACCTTATCCCAACCTTAAATAAATCAAATGTTGAATAATTTGTTTAAAGTAAGCTCAAAAATTCCATCCGGACTAAACCGTAGTTGAAAGAAAGCTTGAAAAAGAAAGTTCTTCATGCAAGTCTGATTCTTGGCCATTGGCACCTTTTTGACAAGCTTGCTTTTCTGCTTTTTACGTGCACTCTCAGGGGATGTCATCAGGCTCAATGAAGGAAAAAAAAAGAAGGAGACAAAGAATAGAGTAAGACACATTGAATAAATCCCGTCCACAAATAACACTATTTTACCTTTGAAACGTTTCGCTGAGGAATGAATAACAGCAGTGATCTGGCTGGACAGCGAAGGTGAGATTTTTTATTTATTTTTTTTAAATTCAGACACTTTTTAAAAAAAGGCAAAGAGAAGTGCAGAGAAAAGTGAACTTTAAGTGAAAGAGAAGGAATGTGAGAAAACCGCATACCGTTGGGAGCACAACAGAGTGCCTCAGCAAGAGCAGATCCAGGTAAAAGTAACATAAAAAAACAGTGAGGGGAAAAGGCTGAGGGGCAGCACAAGAAGGATCAGATGGAAACAAGTACTGATACTGTAATTAATCACCCTCTTTTAAAATAAATTTTGTCTCTTAATATTTCAAGAGCTGAAAACCCTAGAACGGTACATGATATATACATACATATATATATATATATAAAACGTATTAACGCATGCATTTAATTCAAAAGAATTAACACATTAATATATATTAATGCTGACTAATTACACTCTGTTAAGCAACTGTCTTCTCCCGCTTCAGGGTTTCACAACCTACGTTAATTTCTGATAATGCTGACTTTGTTAGATACTATCACTCTTATAACATGGTCACTTACAAAATAAATAAATATTCAATAATTTTTTATTACTTTGTTCTTGTTATTTTTTAGGTTTGGATCACTTTTTCACAAAACGTGGACTACTTGATAGGTAATATATATCTTGTCACAGTAACCTGACAACATTACGCTGACCCTGCACCGAATGCGACTGCAGCGTTGAAAAAAGGGATGGATATATGTATATATATGCATATATAGTGCAGAAACACAAAGTTTTTTTTTTTTGGGTAATACTGCAGACATAAAAGTGTTTAGAGTTCTGCTTATCCTGCTTTTGATGTGTTTTGTACTCACAAATTACAACTCTGACTTAATGTTTTATAAATGTAAACATTTCAGCCAATAACGGAATAAAGGGAAACATTTGTTTTCTGGCCTGTTTTTGTAAAAAAGTTGCAAATCGTCATGTAAAATATACCTCGTAAAACATTCTGATTAATCGGGATTAATCATAACCCAAAAGTGTGATTTGTCTGATTAATTCTTTCATTGATTGACATCACAATATACTGTATACTGTATATATATATATATATATATATATATATATGAATAAATGCACGTATCTGCATGTATATACACATATCTATCTATCTATCCATCTATTTTTTTTAGTCATGAACCGGAAGTCATATAACTGAAAACAATCCGAGAATATGTGAAACCGCGAACAAAAAAATGCAAATTAGCAGGGTATATATATATATATCTTTTTCTTTATTCACATATATTTCTTTAACCAAATTTATATGAATAAAGAAATACTCAGAAATAAAGAATGTCCTCTGTAATCAAAAAATGCCTGTTGCCGCACCAACAGTCCCGCCCCATACCACATAGAGATATTTCTAAAAACTACTGCCCATCTGCAGAAACTATGTTCTAAAATACAACACAAGTGTTTTGATTTTGGGTAAAAACCATAGACTGTATATAAAATAACTGGACAGAGCAAGCCCCCCTACGTCCGTGTTCCATATAGGAAGTACCACTGGGTTGCAAAAAGGCCAAAGTCTCATTGACTTACATTGGGAAACAGACAGTTATTTGTCAGTCAGTCAGTTTATATGTCAGAATAATCATTCTTCCTCTGCTGCTTTCTGCTTAACTTCTTTTTTCTAATCCTAATTTATTTTTAAGATTTTTTTCCATTATCACAAGTTATTAGAGTTATAAATTGACCAATCAGATGGCTCAATAAGCGTTTATGGGTCTGACGTCGACCGTCTGGGGGGTTAGAGTGACAGATGACGGGTAGCCAATGGGAGCAGACTTCATCAATGAGTCCGTGAAGACCTTTTAACACCTACTTTACAATTCAATAATGTACCAATCATTGTCCTACTGTTGTTTTCCTCAATGGAATGTACCG
>NC_050522.1:10178238-10214311 GCF_002922805.2 Oryzias melastigma
GAACCGGAAGTCATATAACTGAAAACAATCCGCGAATATGTGAAACCGCGAACAAAAAAAATGCAAATTAGCAGGGTATATATATATATATATCTTTTTCTTTATTCACATATATTTCTTTAACCATATTTATATGAATAAAGAAATACTCAGAAATAAAGAATCTCCTCTGCAATCAAAAAATGCCTGTTGCCGCACCAACAGTCCCGCCCCATACCACATAGAGATATTTCTAAAAACTACTGCCCATCTGCAGAAACTATGTTCTAAAATACAACACAAGTGTTTTGATTTTGGGTAAAAACCATAGACTGTATATAAAATAACTGGACAGAGCAAGCCCCCCTACTTCCGTGTTCCATATAGGAAGTCTCACTGGGTTGCAAAAAGGCCAAAGTCCCATTGTCTTACATTGGGAAACACAGTTATTTCTCAGTCATTTTATATGTCAGAATAATCATTCTTCCTCTGCTGCTTTCTGCTTAACTTCTTTTTTCTAATCCTATTTTTTTTTTTAAAGATTTTTTCCATTATCACAAGTTATTAGAGTTATAAATTGACCAATCAGATGGCTCAATAAGCATTTGTGGGTCTGAAGTCGAACGTCTGGGGGGTTTGAGTGACAGATGACGGGTAGCCAATGGGAGCAGACTTCATCAATGGGTCCGTGAAGACCTTTTAACACCTACTTTACAACTCAACAATGTACCAATCATTGTCCTACTGTTGTTTTCCTCAATGGAATGTACCAATGCAGCAGTTTAAAACAACAAGAGGCGCATTCTGTCGACATTTTTAGATGAGGATTTACTCTGTAGAAATAGATTTCACTCTGAGGTTATGTGCTTTGGACTTTTTTGTTTGATTAACGTTCGTTTTTCTTTATTTCACTGTTTTGGTTGTAGCTTATAAATTATAAGTTGTGTATACGCGCATAAAATCACCAACCAAAGTTTCATTTTCGCCACACTTTTCCAGCTTCAGCCTGTATTAGACGCAGCCGTCTGAGGAGCGCGAGACAAACTTGAAAGGACCTGGTCGTGTTTTCAAACAGAAAAAAGATCCAGCTGTTCACTTGTTAGGAGGTTATTTATTTTAAATACCACTGAACGCGCTTCTCACGTGCATCTGATCAGACTCTAACCTGGCCGCGCATGAGAACCGACAAGCTTTTATTTCGACAAAAAGGAATAAATGTAAGTAAATCCCAAAGGACCGCTGACAGAATCAAATGTTGGAATGGTTCTCCCTCAAAGGCTTGAACAATGACTTGTACGATTCTCCCGAGCCGGCGTTATTAAAGTAGAAGTGGTTTACATCCGCAGTCTCGTGGTCGAGGCGTGGAAAGAGGCAGACGGTTGCAATAAACTCACTCCTGATTGGCGACAGTACTTCCTGTAGATTCCATGACTCAGCTATGACTCAGACCAATCGCTGAAGATGGGTTGCAAATGGCGGTATCCGTTTCAGGAATTGATGGTGAAAGCGGCGGCCTACTTTCGCAAGGAGAGGAAGTAATGCATTTCCAATGGGAGACCTCATTGCTCGCTCAGTCCATTATTTTTACATACTATGGTAAAAACACCATAATCATTATTAAAAGACCACTAGGAACGCTTTTACAAAAGATCCAAATATGATTGGAGTCTGACTTTACAGCTTTATCTGTAATCCAGACACTAAATCTATGTTTGAGGTATTTGAATGATATCACTAAAATAAAAATACCCCTAAAAAGTATCAGTTCCCTCCTAAAATAAGTACATAATGTAGAACAGAGATTGCTTCCTCATTTGCTGATAACAAAGCTATTAATCAACATGTTCTCACTGGAGAGGAAAAGGACGTTTTTTTTCATTAAGTGCAATTGTTCTAGCAGTATCTGTGAAAGTCATTCCTGTGATGCAATATAAGAAAAATATTTGGACATATTCTAAACCCTGGGAAAAAAACCCTTTTCGTCTTGTTTGTGTGCATCATATGGAAACAAGAGTGCCATACTTCGTTATTATTAATGTGTGTGCGCACAATTAGTGTGCGAAAATTCTTCTAAAAATCCTCTCAGAAAGAACCACAACACCAGAGTGGGTGTCTGAACCCCGTTATGTTTTTCTCATGAATCAAGAGTGCCGCTCTTTGCATTATAGATGTTGAGAACTGTGGCCGTTGCCATGGTGACGCCACCCTGCAATATTCTGTTGCAGCCCGCTTGCCTGCCGATGCTTGCAGCAGCTTACAAGCCGGAGAAAAAAAAAAGAAAAGACAGAGGTGGGAGGGGAAGAAGACTTGAAGAGAGACTGGAGTAATGGGGTCTGCGGCAGAATCCAGCTGAATGCTAATCATCTTTTCTTGACACTTTGTCCTTTGGTATGCAGAAGTCAGCATCAGGACCAGGGAGAAAGGACGGGAAAACAGGTAAACAAAAGGCAAACGGATGCTTGTTAGTGCTAGAACCACACACGTCCTCAAAACAGCGAAGAGTAAATCAAAACAGAATCTCACATGTTTTCAGACACATGCGCCTGCACGCAAAGCCTAATCTGGCGGCAGCCAGCAGCCCATTAACAAATGCTCAAATATTAAGGAGCCACAAAATGGATCTAATTGCTCACTGCAGCCCAACCTTTTTATCAACATTCCCTGGATGTTTCTGGAACCAGCAGAGTGATTCCTGTTTGTGACGCTCTTTGGGAAAGAAAGACAGTGTTGTGCTGCTGTGATTCAGTCATTATCGAGTGAGGGCTCCAATTATAATCTTGGCAACTTCACCAAACATACCATGTTTTTCACAATTCCGTCTATTTGTTTGTGTTTTTTAACACCGTAAAAAGGAAGAGGAACTGAATAGGAAGGCAGGGGACAAGTCAAGGTCACGAGTCACGTCCTCACAAGGAGCAGATTTGAAGGGTGGCTGCAAAAAATATCCACAGAGCTACTAAGATTTAAAAACCCAATTCTTAATACAATTTCTTATAGAAAGATTTATTGTTCAATTTTTCAGAATTATCTTTGTTACTCATCTTCTTGCCTGATTACTTTGACCTCATTCATATCAAGAGAATTCAGCCAGTTTGTTTATTGCGACTCCACACTGATCATGTACAAACATTTAAACACACAAAAAAGAATTCCTTTAATGTGAAAAACATCTTACTACCGCTCTCGTGTTCCGACTCATCTTTTTCCGGCGTGGTTAAAACAACAAACGTGGTTTGTCACCGCTCCCTGTGGCGCTTAAAAGCCGCTGCATTGTCACACATCAAGCCCCCGGGGTCCAGCAGGTACACAAAGATTTGTTAACCACTTTCGTTTTCCATTGTGCAGAAACAGACGGGGAGGTTTAGGTGACATAAGGACGAGCAAACACAATAGGAAATGAATGAAACAGACATAGAAACAATAGGAAAGTCAATAGAGCTCTGCTAGGACAGCTCCTACAAAACCTGTGGCAGTAACAGGAAAAAAATGTCCTGTGTGATTTTAAGGTTAAAAACTGGTCATGATATGAAGATACCAGCTTTGAACAAGCTTGTTTCTTCAGGAGCTGTTCCTATGCACTGACACACATTAGATAAACCTACTTTTAGTTTTTTGGTCCTATATTTCACATTATTATTGTATATTTTCATAATTTACATCAGGGGTCCCCAAACTACGGCCCGCCTTCACATTTCGCCCTTCCCCACACACACTGTCAGAAACGCTGATCGAGAACCGCATAGAACGTGACTTTTTATTCCACCCTTCTGCAGTCTGAACTATAACAGGAGAGGATAGACTATTTTTTTTTAACTTTTTCTTTATTTTTGTATTATGATTTTTCTTCCTTGTGATTTTTGAACGACCTTCACTCTTTAGCTCTTCAAGCTATTTAGCTCATTCAGCTTTTAAAATATTCAGCTCTTTTTATGCTAGCTTTTATGGCTGTTACTAAAGAGTTCAAGGCTGTTTTGGGGTTTAGCTAATATTTTAGCCACTGGCTAGCTGTTTTGGCTAATTTTGGATTTTTTTCAGTTTTTTAAGGCTAATTTGTAGCTTAACTAATATTTCAACTTTTTATGCAAGCTTTTGTGGCTAAATTAGACATTTTACCAGTTTTTTGGCAGATTTGGCATTTAGCTTATATTCCAGATACATGCTAGGTGTTTTGGCTAATTTAGGCTTTTTTCATTTTTTAAGATCATTTGGAGTTTAGCTAATATTTTAACCTCATGCTAGCTGTTAAAGCTAAATTAGACATTTTACTAGTTTTTTGGCTAATTTAGTATTTCGCTAATATTTTAGCTAGCTTCAGCGTTTTCAGCTATTAGCTTTAGCCATTTCAGCTATCAACTTCAGCGTTTTTAGCTATTAGCTTCAGCATTTTTAGCTATCAGTTTCAGCATCCTCAGCTTTCAGCACTAGCATCTTCAACGGCCACATTTAGCTTACAGCATTCACACTAGCATTTTCGCAGGTATGCTATATATCTACTTTTTAGTTAGTTTAAAGCTAATGATGGTTAAGATGTGTGCTTTACATCAAGTTTGCTCATGACCCGATTAGTCGACTAATCGGAAAAATAATCTGTGATTAGTCAACTATTAAAATAATCGTTTGTGGCAGCTCTACTTTAGTCATTGGTCTCTTTTTTAGAACAATTGTGGTACATTTTTGTCATCACAAATCATTAATTCCTTGTATTTGATTTTGGACTTCACCTAATTGTGTCCATCAGTTTGGTTCTGACCATCTCTTGAAATCTGTGGCTTTTTTCTTTGTGTTTTGGCCCCAGATGACAGGTTTGGAGGCCATGGGGCAATGAAAGGCTCCAGGCCGTTTGTCCCTGCGGCTCAACTGTGAAGGTTCATTGCTGATGGTGCTGGAAATCTGGCAGAATGAAGAGGCATTTGGAGTCTCTGCCACCACTCCAGCATGCATATTTACGATCCCAGGAGGTGTGCAGGGGATGATTCTCACAGGTTTGGCAGACCCTTCAGGGTTTCGTGATATTGTGATCGCACCAGTTCACAAGAATTCAAATTCGCTACTCTTGGACTTAGCACAATCTCTTTGGTCATTCGTTATTTTTGAACAGGTCAGTTTTTTCATCATATACATTATTAACCTAACCAATGGGTCGTGGTTAAAATCCCTACTTTGATCAAATCTTTTAGTTTCAACTAAAATAACAGCTTGGGATCTGATGTAAGGTAGTGTAAAAACAGCATAAAATAATATAACTCGGAGGGCCTCGATGCTATAGCATCACCGCCACCGATTGATCATATAGCACTACATGTCCCATGATTCAATGGGTTTTCGCCTAAGCATCTTTTACTACACTACTGTAACTGTGACAAAATAAAAGAAAGGATAATATCAAACGATCACTTCAAACAAATTTCCTTGTAACAACCAAAAGTCGACGATTGACGAAAACTTCAACCGTGCAACAAATGCGAGGAGTTATAAGTTTGTAAGTCTTGTACAAAATCTGCCAACATGTGGGACAATTCCTCATGTGTGGGTTTAAAAAGATTTTGTGTTCAGAATCTTTGAGTGAAATATGAGCTCATTTAATCTTATCAGATTTAAAGGACACAGTTTTTAATGGCACACTGAGTCCTCTTGATAGAAGACCCAATGAGTTGTTGGTAAAAATATATCAACAAAAGCACTAAATGTACAATTTAAATGACTAATAAATTAAAATGTTCTATCAACAGGCAGATACTGCTTTCTAAATTAAACTAAAGTTCTTTTTTTCAAAGACTGTTATTCTGAATAATACATTAAATTGCAGACATAAGGCACTTTTTAAAAAAAAACTTAACTTACCTGTAATTTTAAATAAAATTATTAATAAATGAATACAAACAAAATGGTGCTAAGTGACTAACAGACACATTTAATTAAACACAAAACTACACTAAAATCATCTTTTTTTTCTTCTCGTCCAAAAGAAAAAAAATATAGTTAAATTGACATTTTTGATTTAGATAAAAGAAAAAAAAACATTTTCTTCTTTTTCTTTATCTGGTAATTTAACTTATTAAACGCAAATATAATGTGGGACATTTTTTATGTAAAATGTATCAAGCGTGCTCCTTTTACATACTTATTTAGTTTTCAGTTGCTCTCGCACAAACATGAAAATGAATAAATAAAACGTTACTTAAAAAAGACTGTCGATGTTTTTTAACCCAATAAAATCTTTAGTTGAAATTTGTTATGAAATAATAACTCCAGATCTTAAGAAAAACAGCTACAAATTCAGGGGTTTTGTGCTGCAAAAATCCCAAAAATGTCTATGAGATCCTGGAGGGATACACAACTGGGACTTATAGTTGAGAATAGAGAATTCAGTTAAAAAAATCAGTTTTTACCCATTTTAAGGTAAATCAACACTGATTACCGGTATATTCTGAACTAATGAAAATTCATATGTTCTTATATATGTTAAATGATGCAGTCATGGGTTGTTATACATGTCCTCCTTTAATTTGTTTCACCACTGGAGCTACAGAAAGAACCAAGAAGTAAAGAAGACAACATTTATTAAGAAAGTTCAAGGCAAAGTGCCAAACAGAGTCTGGGTTAATTTTCACTTTTTCTAGGAAACAGATAAAAAGGAAATTCCTCCACAAAGATTCAAAGATGTGTATAAAAATGTAAAAGCTGACATTCAATTTGAACCTTTGGTTATTTTTTCATTTGCTGTAAAGTCCTTGAGGTTTCTGGACTAATAGAAAGTCACTTCTGTGAACTCTACAAGAATTTCAACTTTAGAATTGACCACAACATATTCTACAAAGGCTAAAACTAAATGTTGCACCAAGAAAAAACACAATACCCAAGACTACTGGGTTATGTGACAGCACATGAATACAAAACATCTGACCCAGTAAGACTGCTCACAGCATGCCGAGCTAAAGCGCCAGGATTATTCAAACACTCTCCAGCTTAGCTGCTGTCAGATTTGTGGAAACTGGTGGTTGTGTGGTCGCGGCTTGAAATTCACACAACGAATACTTACATTAATGCCGGTGTTTTTTTTTTTTGTCAATTATTTTCATTATTGTCAAATTTTTTCTTATTTGTCCAACATAGTATTTTTGTATACCGTAGATCATGTTTTAAAACCAGGAAACTGCAATTTTGATCAGACGTTTCAATGAGCAACACATTTCAGACACAACACAACTTAAATACATGACTTCTCTGGTAGAGTTAACAAGAAAACTATTCAGCCAACCAACAATCAGAATGCACAAATGTGACGCTCCCTTTACATAAAAAAAAAGCACAATGCAATTAATGATTAACAAGGTTTATAAGAAATTCTCTGCTTGACAAATATAATATGTTTTATGAAGAAAAATACAATTTATTCTATTTTCCACATTATGAGGCACACTTAAAAGCTTTATTTATTTTTTAAAGAAATAGAGTTCCCTATAATCTTATAAAGTGATTAATTCTGGCTGTCAAAGCGATTTTGTGAGGAACATGGCGCTCTGTGAAGATGTCACTCAGTTTAATTTATGAGTTAAGAAAAAGGCTAAGTGTTTTTTAAATATGCTAACATAGCAAACATGTAGGGGTGTCAGACGCTGGTACATGTAGCTAAGATGGTAGGAGTTAGCGTAGCGACAGCAGTGTTTTTTTAGCAGTAGCCTATCAGTCTGCCTTTTTTTATGTTTCAAGCGAAGTTGGTCGTTAGCATCGTCACATTTGCTTTAGCAGTAGCCAATAAAACTTTTTTTTAAACATATTTTTAAACAAGATTGGGCATTAGCGTAGTCACAATAATCTTTGTTTTAGCTGTAGCCTGTCTGTTTTTTTATGTTTCAAACGAAGTTGGGCGTTAGCGTAGTCACATTAACGTTTATTTTAGCGGTGGCCTATCAGTCTGTTTTTTTAATGAATTTTTAAACAAGATTGGGCATTAGCATAGTCACAGTAACGTTTGCTTTTAGCGATAGTCTATCAGTCGTTTTTGTTACGTGTTTCAAACGAAGTTGGGCGTTAGCGTAGTCACATTAACGTTTATTTCAGCGGTAGCCTATCAGTCTGTTTCTTTACGTACTTTTAAACGAAGTTGGGTGTTTGCGTTGTCACATTAATGTTTACTTTAGCGGTGGCCTATCAGTCTGTTTTTTTATGAATTTTTAAACAAGATTGGGCGTTAGCATAGTCACAGTAACGTTTGCTTTTAGCGGTAGCTTATCGGTCTGTTTCTTTACGTATTTTTAAACAAAGTTGGGCGTTAGGCTACTCACAGTAACGTTTGTTTTAGCTCTGGCCCATCAGCCTGTTTTTGTCATGTTTCAAAAAAAGTTGTTTTTAGCGTAGTTACAGTTACGTTTGTTTTAGCGGTAGCCTATCAATTCGTTTTTTTATCTTTTGAACAAAGTTGAGAGTTAGCCCAGTCACAGTAAAGTTGGTTTTAGCAGTAGCCTTTAGTAGTTTTTCAAATAACGTTGTGAATTGGCGTAGTCACAGTAACTGTTTGTTTTAGTTGTGTCCGCCCGTTTCTTTACGTGTTACTAACAATGTTGGTAAGTTAGCATAGTCGCTGTAATGTTTTTTCTAGTGGTATCGATCTGTTTTTTACATGTTCTTAACAAAGTTGGGTGTTACAGGTTTTGTGAACCAGCTGACATGCCTAACGTAGTGTGTTACGGATTAAACCAATGGTTTTATTCTTGGCCGCACAGACCTGGAGTAACACATTAGGGTTAGCTCAATAAATACCAACGTCAACATTTAATATTGAAAGTGCTTCAAATATGCGCAAAGCAATGCAGCGATGTGCATCTTAGTCACATCAGGAATAACATCAGCCTTTATTTTGTCTGGACATGATCGGTAACAGGAATTAACATGAATCTGAGCGACGTTTCTGTGTTCAGAAGCCGCCTCCACCAGCTCACACACTGTCCCAAAGCCGCTTGGAGACACGTTTTTCCCAAGTCCGGCAGCTCGCTCATGCAAAGCAGCCGGACGGACTGCGCTCCAAAGCCTCCTCTGGAGTGCACACCATAACAAAGCACCCTACGAGTCTGCTCAGAGATTGGTTCGCTGGTCCTGTTCATCCTCCTCCGGAGCGTCATACCCTCTATGCATGATGTAAAATCCAGCGCAGTAATAACCCACAATTGGATAAAATTGTTCACATGCACCACAATCAGATCAACAAACGGCACCAATCTGGATAAGAAGGAAACCTGAATGAGTCAGAGTATTCCGATTGGCCCTACTATGCCCTATTTTTATCCTGATTGGACATTTATTCTGATTACTTGTGTCCATGTGAACACCAATAATGCTGAACATTAAAACAATGAATGCTATTCTCAGAGAATCGCAGTTTTTGCTCGTCATCCAGTGAAGCCAAAATAGCATGACACCATGCCTCCTCAGCAGTGGACCTTGCCAATGACTTGTATCCAAATTGGCAAGGGAACAACAATGGAACAAGCACAGGAGGCAGCAATGGCTCACACACTGACCTGAAAAGAACAAGGACACCACAGAAGCTCGGGACACCGCTCAAGGCGCACATGTTGCCTTCATAGCCCCAGAAGTTTTCGCAGTAGTTTCAGAACTTTGATTGCCCCAGTTGAGGCAAGCGATGACGGCTTGACAAAAACCGCAGAGTGGAAACCAAAAGACAGAATTAGGAGAGTTTTCACTGACCTCCAAGCTGTATTCTTCTACAGTCCTCCTGAGCGGGTCTACAATCTGCCAGCAGATGAGAATGCACAAGTCTATTAACAGCATCCCTCCAACGATGATCAGCAGCTTTTGGTCCTTTATGATCTGGAGAGGAAGAAGACATGACATGATTGCATTTTCCAACATCTTCTAATATATCTAAAAGCCCTTTTAATACTTTTTTTATTAGAATACAACCTGTATTTAACTACTTTTTATTGCATCTTAATAGAAAAATATTCTATTTCTATGTACAAACCTTAAATGCCCAACATATTTTATAGGCGTTTTTAATGCCAGGACATCAGCACGGCTTTTACACTTTTTATGTGAGGATCTGAAAAAGATCCATCAAACAGAAGGCAAAGCTGTCAAGCGTTAAAAGCCCCCCTTTTTTATATCTTAAACTCAGAGGGATGAAAGCCATGACCTCTTTGTGATCTTGATTTATTACAGCGTTTGACTGTCTAGAAGCACGGATCAAAGCAAAGGTCAGAGAAAATGGGCCGAGCTCTGAGAGAATCGCAAAGCCCTGATGCAACTCGCACAGGTGTCCGTTCCCTCGGTGGAGGAGGCACAAGAAGGAAGGGGTTCGTTCTAACGCTGTTTGATAGTCAAGCTAAAATAACTGACATTAACAAGTAAACAAAAAATAATTTAACATTTTTTTAAGGCCTTTTTAGGTGTTTTTACAACAGCTACCATAAAAATTTACCAGTAGAAAGTCGTAAAATTATGAGGAAAAAGTTTAATTTTATGAGAATAATTTCATATTTATGAGTAAAAGAGTCAATACAGAAAGAATTTGAATTTTTGAAGTTATAAGTAGAACATTTGCAAAAAAAAAATATGATTCAAAAATCTGATAAACTATAAACAACAACAACAATATGAGAGACCCTGGGCTCATTGTAAGTGGTTACTTTAGCATTGGTTGACAAATGATCAAATAAAAGTCTTTTAGTGAGTCAACATTGATTTAGTTTAAGTATGAAGACATTGAAAGGAATTTGGGTCTCTTCAGAAGAAGATTCTTGACCCACAAAGAGAAGATTTCTGGTGCACTTGTCGTTTACTTAATTGACAGTATAGTTACAGAGGTCCAAATGCATTATGGGCCATAGATTCCTATGATAAAATTAAGCGTTATTGCATCACCACACATGGCTTCAATGATAAATTTAGTCCTCTCGTAGTGAGGATGGTGGATTGGACTTTATTTTCAATAAAGCATGGCCTTTTTCCTTGTAAAAATACGACTCTTTTTACATAAATTTACAACTTTTTTCACATATCAATGAGTTTATTCTTGTAAAAAATTACAACTTAAAAAAATACATTATAAGCTTGTCTATTTAAAAAAGCAACCTTTTTTACTCAAAACTGTACAAGTTTATTTTAGCAAAATTACAACTTTTTCTCATATTTGACAATTTTACTCTTGCAAAATTATGACTTATCATAGGTTTACAAAATTATTGTCATGAAATAACATTTTAGTCATTAAATTTACAAATTTACTCTCTTGAAATTACAACTTTTTCCCTCACAAATTAAAACATTTATTTTAGAAAATTGCAACTTTTGTTTCCCTACATTTATAAATTTATTCTTGTAAAATTACAACCTATTCTCTCATAAATATAAAGTTTATCTCTGTAAAAAAAAAATGGTTGTAAATGTATACGTTTATTCTTGAAAAATTCAGATTTTTTAAATAAATTTGAATTTATTTTTGTAAAATTACAACTTTTTTCTGATAAATTTGCAAGTTTACAAAGTAAACTCAAACAAAAATATGCTTGTTTAAAACAATTAAAATCCATATATCAAATTCATCTTTATTTATAGAGCATATTTTTTTGGTATGGAACAATTCAGTGTTTTACATAAAAACTAAAATCGAATCATAAGCAGAAGAATAATGTAAAAAAGCAATCATAATAAAATCATCCTTTACTGATCCATATGGGAGTTTTCTGCCAGACGCCATTCCTGACACAACTTTGTGTTTTCAAGACACAGTCAGACCCAGAAAGGAAACACTATGAAGGGTCTTGCCAGAGGAACCACACTGGATTTTTTTTTTTTTTTTGGCTCATTGCACCCCAGCCCGTAAAAATCAAATAAAAACATGAGGAAATGTAAAAATTACTTAAAAGCTAAGCTATAAAGAGCAGTTTTCAGTTTTTTTTAAGAACCCATAGAGTGGAAGAGACCTTCACATTCTTAGGCAGGCTTCAACGACCGAGGTCCAACAATCAAAAGTATAACATGAAATATAGATCTAAACATAAGACTGGCATTGCTCTTTGATTTAAAGAGAAGTGTATTTGCAAAAATTTGATAATTTTATCAATTTTACAAGAGATTTTTGCAAGTAACACTTGCATACTCACTCTTAGATTATCTTCTATATCTAATTTAGCTTTAACCAATAATAAAACTAAGGAATGACAATTGAAACCCACCAGCGATAACACTGTTCAAACTCATCCATGATTTACAATCTTTGCTCCCCCAGAACAGACAAGAGTGAGAAGAAGGATGGATGGATGCAGCACCAGCCTCCCAATTTGAAGAAAAGATGGCAAACACTTGTGTCTGCTGTTCCCTTGACAGGAGTTGGCAGACATTTCAGGGGAGAAACACCAACTATCAGTCGGCTGATGCCAGAGCACCTGCACTCAATCAGCCTGGATGAAGTCGGTCCAGCACACAGACCCGATCCACGAGCCAATAGAACATACATCTTAGAGTTAAAGACCCAATCTAATAAGAAATGTGGGTTTTTTTGTGTGTTTTTAACATGTTCTTGTGGCATTTTTCTAATGATGGAGGCCATATATTAGCATAATTAAGCTTAAAATTGAATTTCTGAGTAGCTCTTTATTTGAATCTTGAATCAGGAGCAGACAAAAAAAATGCAATAAAAAAAATATTTGCATTTTTTTACAGGCTAAAAGCTCCATGCGCTGCTTCATTCTGATTCATCCACTTGCAGACAAATCAATCTGTGAACGTCTTTGTTTTCCTCGTCTGAGCTGGAATCTGACTCAAGACTGTACGGCTGGACAGCTCCAATACTGCTCTCCAGGTTGGGGTTGTGAGGGTAAGCTAGCGGGAAAGCGTGTAAACAGAGAACTCTCAGCAACATGGGTGCCAAAAGTCCCGCCCACATCTCAGTGGCAAATTTCCAATGAAATGCTGCCACTCTGCAGAAACTATGTCATGGAAAACAACACAAGTTTTTTATGATTTTAGCTAAAACTGGCATCATTAAAATACCACTGGGAATGCTTTCACAATAAATCAAAAGATAATTAAGGATGTAACTATGCTGAAAAGAAATAGAGATCAAGTGTTTTGTATGTGTTTGCAAATACAAGATGGAAAACTGGCCTGAAACCATTGACTGTACATGAGAACCGGACTGTGTTCCTCACTGGTGTTTTCAAAACAGGAAGTACCAGCCAATTTCTTGAAGACAAAAGTTCCACTGACTTCTATAAAGAACCAAACTGCTATTACTTTGTCATTCTATTTGTCAAAGCAACCATACTTCCTCTGGACGTTAGCACGTTCTTGCTAATCCTAATTTCTTTTGGATTGTATTTTTTATGCAGAGAAAGTATTTCAAGTTATAAATTCATCAATAAAATGCCTCAATAAAAGTAAGTAGTCTTAAAAAATGTTCAAAATTGAGTGATAGATTCTCCTGGACCGGCTTTCTTACAAGCTGTCTCCTTATTGGCGATGACAGTTGCCATGGAGATGTTGACTGAGACCGACTCAGACCAAACTTTGATTACTGACGTCGTCTGGTTCCAACATCTGGTTCCATATCATTAAAAAAAAAGACAACTCAATTGACTAATTTGGTTGAAGCTAAAAATTAAACGATTATCTATATGTGACATCACACTCACTCAGCCCAGTTCTCATATGCAGTCAATGACTGAAACCCAACATACATGAAATTAAACATAAAAATCATTGCTTTGCCTTTCATTTTCCATCTATAGACTAGCATTATATTTCCCTCCATCTATCCAGCCTTTTTCTTCATTGGAACAACTGAACCATCCTCCCTTTCTTCTATCTGGGAGTCCACCCACATTCCCTCCAACATGAAAAGGGGTAAAGAAGTGAAAGGGTCTAAAAATACAGCCCAGTTTCCACCGTCTATAATTGTGCCAGTGAAACAGATTGTGTCAAATATTTAAAAAGCCATTTGTACTGCTAGATCTGTCTTTTAGAGGAGACGTTCAAAGCAGGTGCCAAGCCTTCCAGTCTTTCCGACTGTTACAAGGCACGAGTCTGAGCACAGTCGCAGATACACGTGTGAGGGCTTTCGTAACACGTGAGCCTTCAGGATAAGACTGCAGAACGCTGTCTGGATAAGGTCGCCACAGATTTTCATTTCCTGGGTTTGCTTTTTAAATTTGTCTCAAATTTGAAAGTTTTATTTACGTATAAGGTGCAGAAATAATCAATCGCGTTTACTTTTTAAGTTAAAATTTGTTCAACAATAGAAGAAAAATACTTTGTAATTTTACTTTGTTTTCACTTGCCTTAACCTTAACTTAACCTTAAATGTTTCCTACTTTTTCAAAACTTTCCACACATTTTTTAAACCTTTATTGCTACATTGTACTAAATAATATCCATACAGGGAGAGATTGCTGTGTACAAAACTTTTTAAACATTAGTTGCTGTTATAAAAAGATTAGGTATTTAGTTATAAACTGTAGCATCACAATGTGTGAACGTGAATACTATCTACTGTATTTCTAGTGGTTTTTAACCTTGTAAAGAATTACCTTCAAATTTTGTTTGGAATCAAGATGTTTTTTTATATCACTTGATATAAATCCACAAAAAACATTTGCAATGTAATTTCTTTAATGAGATAATAATAATAGAAGTTATGATCAGTTGGGCTATTTGGTAAGTTTTTGCTTATAACAATGTTAGTTTAAGATACTGAGATGGGTGTTGACACCTTATTTATCCACTGTCTCAAATATGATGCCCACATTTTGTAACATGGTGTATTATAAAGATACAATATAAAACAATTTTGGATTATTTTAATACAACAATAGTTGTTTTAAAAAATAAATACCAATAGACGAGGTATTTTCTTACAAAATTAGAAAAACATTTTCCCGCCAAAAGTGTTTTTGAGATTTCACGGAGGCAGCCATTTTGAAATGAGCAGTAAAAGCCTTTCTACTGCCCCTAGTGGAAGGGTGATGAACTACAAGGCAGAAAACATGGAGCAAATGTTAAAAGATAACACAACAGGACAGTTGGAGACTGACTCGACTCAGACAAAATTTTAAAACTGCAAAAAAGGGGGTGGGCTGAACGGGGAGGTGTGGTTTGGATCTGTGATTGAGTGAGGCTAGCTTGCGCTAACATAGTCACTCTGCGTCTTCAATATGGGGAATGGTAAAGAGCTTTTGATCACCACTGAACTTCCTATGGAGGTTGAGGAATTTTCTCCCTCACCTTCTCGCGAGCCAGCCGCTTATGACCCAGACCGAAGGTGACCCGTGTCTTTGGTAAAATTACGCTAACATCACAAGCTAATGAATGCTAACATATTAAGCAAACAATCCCAAGTGAAATGCTCATTGCAAATCCATCATCAGGACGCTGGTTTCACTAAACCACTGTTGTCTAACTTCCAAGTCTACTGGAAAGATGTACAAGCCAGTAGATTATGATAACCGAAGGCAATAAATCTACGAGCCATGCTAACGCTAACATGATAGCGACGACCATTACAGATGGGCGGGGCTTTTTATCTGGAGCTGCAGAGCTTGATTACGTGAAACTTCTGAAATGAAATAGGCCTTATATCATTTGACCAATCACAAAATTCAACTGTAATACCTCGTATCAACCTGTAGGGGGCAGCACACAGACAATAATTTCAGGAATTAAACAAGCTTGTTTTAAATTGTCAAAAAATTGACAAGGACTACAGTCAAAAAAAGTTTATTTAATCTTTTGTTACCCTGTAAAGTATCACCTTTTAATGGATTTTTTTATCATGCTAAAGAGTTAGAAGTCTCAGAAGTGTGTATATCAAATATGACTCGAATGGCTATTTTTTTTGTAAATAATTAACAAAACAAGCATTTTTGAAATACCTTCTTTTTCATCTTCACATTTTTGAAGATGGCATGAACTCTCCACGTCTTGGCAAACATGGCCCCGAAAGCAGTTGTGTATCCAACAATGAGGATCCATGTGCGAACCTGTTCGGATATAGGAAGAATGCACAAAAATGTTACATCCTGATCAAACTTAAAACATTTTTCCTGACAGGAATTTCAAGATTAGGTCATAGCAAACAGGAACATCTATCATCCCTCGACAGAGTTGGAAAAAAGTTATTTATATTAAAAACTGGCAATGCATGTTTATAACCAACACTAACTTACTAAAGTCGTCTGCCTTGTGAACATTGAACGTATGTTTAGTATGAATATTCTTTCATTATAACATGAACTATTTTTCCAAGTTCTGTGTTTAGTCATTACAGCACTTTGAGAGCAAAATTTCCCCAAATGCACTGCTGTTTTTACATATTTTAGATAGGAGATGCTAAATTTCTAATGAGATGAAGCTCCATCTTCAGTGTTCCCTCGTTCATCGTGGGAGTTACGTTCCAAAAATAGATAGACGAAACCCGCTAAGTGGTAATCTTTCATTTTTAGCACAATTATAGATATTTTAAGGCTGTGAAACCCCTCATTACACAACATATGCACTTTTCTCAGACAGACAAGAACAGTTTCACACTTGTATCTATTGTTTAAACTCTCAAACATTAAAGAATAATTCCAGAATTATAGAATGAAACGAGGATGACCTCGTAATCAAAGATTTATATAAATTTGGCAAACTGAGAGACATGGAACAGAGGAGATTGATTGACAAGGTATACAGCCAATCAGGACATAGAACACACAGAACTGTTGAAAAAACAGAAAAAAATGTAGGCTCTCCTAAAGGCTCTCTTAGCATTAAAGTCACTGTTTAGAAAAACACATGTTATTAAAGTTTTTGTGACCATTTAGTCATCTATTATTTTTTTTTGTTTATATTTATAATTATTTTATTTTTTCTTTTGACTTATTTTACTTTTGACAGCAACACATACAATTTCCTTTCAAAATAAAATTCAACCTCCAAGGATCCAAATCTAACGCCGGGTTCACACCGCATGTGGAATATATGTGGGTAGGGGTGTCTGTGTTTGTGTGTGAATGTTGTTTTTTTTGTGTTTACAGTGTTCCCCCACTTATTTGCGTTTCTTTATTCGCAGTTTCACGTATTTGCAAATTTGTGACTCCTCTGGTTGGTCACAAAAACTACAACAACTTAAGATGCTTTTACAAAACTTTTGCTTCCAAAGGTGCAATTTGCGACGTTTCCACGTGCGGCATGAACCAGGCATAGCATGGCATTTTCTATTCTAATGACTATAGTGCGCTGGCCGTCATCCTTTTCTTTTTAACAATCAATCAAAAGTTGGACAACATTGATGTAGAATCCAATTTACAAATATATATATATATATATTTCTCTTTAAGCTTAAAGTTTATTGTAATTATAAACCACCCTACCAAATAGTTTTTCTCAGTTGTTTGACATGTTAAAATTCTAAATTCAAATTAAAAACGGAGTTTATTGGATGAAATTAACTACAAATCCTTTATATATTGAAATTACTAGCATTTTTCTTGATGATGGATGAACAAACCTCCAGACCCTTAACCTACACCAAACGTAATGTTTCAATGTTCTGAAGAGGCAACCAAATAGAAGATTGAAGATAAACTCTAATTTTTTTAAGGCCACACAACTAATATAACAGGATTTTGTACAATTTTGTCAGTTCTGACACAATCTGTTTTTTTCTCAGAGCTGGAGGTGTCTGACATCACTTTGCTTGTGCAGGTTGTCTCTCTGCATACATGGTCAAGTTTTATCTCAGGGGAACGCAGCAATCGCTGTAATCAAAACTCTTTAATTAATCCAGTATCTACACAGTCACAGAGTAAATGCTACCTGAGGGGAAGAGACTTTATATGGTCGGTGTTAGTCAGAGACTTGCAGGCGGATTCATTCTGTTTCATCCTGGTCACAAAGTTCGTATTAATAGCTAGTTATATCGTGCAGATATGTGAAAGGAAGCTAAAGACATCATTTTTATGGAAATCTGACATATATATGAATAAAGAAACTGATTTCCACTAACTTGCGTTTTGAGATCAAATCTGGCGCTTAACTTTCATAATTAAGGTTATTAAAAAGTGTCAAAGGACTTACGGTGCAGAGGGTCTCAAACACTCGCTCCGAAACAAATCCCCCGTCCAGACCAAAGAGGAAGATGGAAGCATAAGAGAGCATGCCTCCTAAGATGATCAAGTTGTTCATGTAGGGGCTGGACATCTTGATGAGTCTAAAAAAAAGGAAACGTGAATTTATTATGGATTTAAAAAGGTTTTCTTAACATGTTCTTGTTCTATTTTTTTCTGTTGATAAATGACGTATATTAGGAAAATTAAGCTTAAAATTGCATTTCTGAATTTTTATTTTTTTTATGAAATCATTGTGAATTGGGAGCAGATGAAAGAATTCTGTTTAGAAAAAATTGGAGAAAATATTTTAGACAAGAAACATTTTTGCTTCGATGCATCCACTTGTAGATGACATCAAGTGGACGCCATTTTTGTGGCATCGATCATGTTAGGTTGGGGGTGTGACGGGAAGTGGGGGTGGTGTTTCTCCATGGCAACCACAGAGGTGAATTAACTCCTGCTGCTCTGCAGAAACTGCACTGTAAAAAGTGAAACATTGGATCAAATAACAAAAGTTCTGCCATTTGTTACATTTAAAAATATTAATTTATATCAAATAAAAAAATTGGGTTATGCAAACTATCAACTCAAAATTTCAATTTAACTAGTAATTTTAAATGTAACAAAATACCTAACTTTTGTAAAGTGATCCAACGTTTCATTTTTTTCCATTTAAGTCAGAAAAAAAGACAAGTTTATAAAAATTTTGGCCAAAAAGAGCGCTAAAAATGCTTTTAGAATAGATCAAAAGAGGATCAGAGTGAATTTTTAACAGCCTCAGTCTCATTTTTCTTAAATGTGTCTGTGCTTAACCAGCAATCTCTCTAATGCTGGACACTGGACTGAATTCACGCATCAAATTTACGTCTTTAGTCAGATGTCAAATTTACTGCTTGACGTCCCCGTAGCGGACCAACTGCCAAAGTTTTTCTGGACCTCATTCGTTGCCACATCATGAAAAACATGGATGATGTTGGACCAGGCAATTCAGGTGAGCGTTTTAACTCAGAGTTGGACCTTCATGACGTTTGCGGGGTGAAGCTAACAACAAGAACAACAATGGAGGTCATCCAGCAGCTCATTTTGGTTTGGTACTTCGTATATAAAACGCATTTAATGTTGTTTGAGAGAAGACTGGGAGCAGAGAAGAGGAATACGGCTGATTTCTTGGAGCGTTCATTTTTTTAACAGTGACCAATTTCACTCTGCTAACCGGACACTTCAGTTTCTAATGGATCTACAACCAACAGGGTTCCAAAAATGACACAGTTGGGTCCGGCTTGATGGGTTAATTTTATAAAAATGCTCAAAATAACAACGAGGCATCAGAGTGAAAATAGGAAAAAATGATGTAAATAATAATGATATCATAACTCCATGGAGCTGGAGCGATTGCGCCCGCTATGACGGCCATTGCGGCGGTTCTCTGAGCAGCTAACTGCCGGTGAGCCAGCATAGCTAGCTCGTTACGCCGTCCACCGGGCGGCTGCCTAGCATAGCGGGCACGATTGCTCCAGCTCCATGGGCTCTACGACAGACTGACAAACCGTCCAGGGTCTCTGGCCACCCTACAGCCCCAGTGGGTTAAGAAAATGGATGGAAGTTCAGGACGAAAATCGCTGCATTGAGCGGCCAACTTGGATTTATTTTTCTACCCTTTGATCTAGTTACTGAAAATGTCCCTGATTGGTTGACGCGGCATGTCAACCTCATGCCCAAATCGCGCCACAAGACCTTCAGATCGTGTCTGTACACTGACTTAACATTAAAACTTGCCGCGCCGTGAATGCAGCGTAACAGTGAGCTTTACCCCTTCACCGTGCTAACCTGTGGTTTCGGTTTTTGATGTTGAAGAAGAGAAAGGCTCCAGCCATGAGCATGCCCAGTATGGTGATGGTGGACAGGATGCTGTAGAGGGGCACATTTATGTGGCGCCGTTGTGGACGCACGATTGTGCGATCCTTTGGCGGTTCCACACCTACAAAAAAAGAATAGATAAATAATTAATAAAATCAGTAAAAAAAAAAATAAAAAAAATACAATTTAATTCCAAATCCTTTTTCCTTAAAAAGCTGTGAAACCACAAACTCTATGAACATCTGAACTTTTCCCAGGTTTATTACTCTGTTCCTCTTGGATTATTTATTAAGCTATTCTAAATCAATTTCTTGGTCCTTGGGTTTCTTTAGCTGAACATTTCTGCTGGCAGTGGTTCACTTATGGGTCAGTCTTGAACTTCCTTAAATTCTCTTTTTCTCATTAATGTCCCAACTAATGGCAATAGCACCACCTTATATATTGATCTGTGAAAATAAGCTTGTTTAGCTTTGAGACGCGTTTGCTGGAAAAGCAATATAAAAAAATAAAAATGAGGAAAAATGGAGCAACGATGAGGAGAAATGGGGACAGACCAACCAAAGTTGAAAAATTGATTGATGAATAATTCAGCTGAGGGAGGGCAGTCTTAAGTTATGAATCCTCGTGTATGTTGGAGTTTAAGTTAGTAGGAGAAAGTAGATCTGTTAAAGGGTGGACTTACTTGGAGTTTTGTAGGAAGTCATTTTGCGAGTGTTCTCAAAAATAGTAGAAAACTCAGGGTATAACGGTAAATCAATTCATGCTCCTATAATCCAACCAGATTGATCCGTCTGAGGTAAATTGATAATCCAATTGAATAGAATCATCATTTTCAGTAAAATATTGCGATACTTTACTTGGTGATACTTAAATACTCTAAATATTTCCTAAATTACCAAAATAAAAGCACCTTGAATTTGCTTGGGTAAATAAATTAGTTTATGAAATACAGTTGCTGTCTTAATGTTCTGATCATTAAATAGCATGTGATTTACAATTTTACTTTTGAATAAAAATGTATTAATATTCAGATAATTCTTATGTTACAATTAAAAGAAGTAAAATATTATCTGGGACTGTCTAGGTATAAATCGCGATACGTATCGTATTGTGACACATATATTGCAATACGTATCGTATTGCCAGACTCTTGCCAATATACACCTCTAGTCAAAACATGGGATTGGATCCCTCAAGAAGTCAAACATTTCTTCAATCCAATGACTTACAGCCAATCAAATGATTTGTATCAGTTACCTGTTTTTTCTATTCTCTGTAGTGATACATGGAACGGTATTTTCCTTTTCCACCTTCACACTGTCTTGTTAGGTCGTGACAAAAGTGATTGGAGCACTTTGCGAATGCATAGAGCTGAATAACAGGCTGTTTGTCACAGCAGGACAACTGTCAGTCAACTGATTCTGCAACCCTGACTCTGTTTAAGCCCACAGTGATTTACTGCAGCTTTGATCTGACTAAACCACCAAAATGCAACAGCAGCACTTCAGCAATCCTCTTTTTTGTATTCAGCCTACTCTGTATCATAGCATAGATTTTTTTTAACATGTACATTTAATTATTTCAAAACTTTAGTGTAAACCCAGAAAATTAATCATTAAAAAATATATACTTTTAATCTTAATAGTGACTGATTTAATGTTGCAGTACAGTTTTTAAACAAGTGCCCCCTTACAATCATTAGAAAATGGATGTCATCAAAGTTTTCTTACCCTGGAATTTGATGGCATTGTTGATGAGGTCCAGCACATCAGCAATTGCATTGTACTCGCCCACCTTCACCTCCCGACCCTCTGTGAAAACAAACACAAACTCAATGTGGACACAACAGAACGGAAATTATAGAAACACTGATGAATTTAACCCCCCCGTACACAAAAAAACATATTCTTGAGTGTTTTATTCCGTTCAATGTGATGCTAAATTTGAGTGGAGTCTTAGATTATGTGTTACATTGCAAATTCATGTTTGAAGGGGTGAAACCCAACGAGAGATTTTCAGGAAACCATCATTACATCTCCATTGTGGGGAAAAGGTAGAAACATCAGATTATTAGCAGCTTCCATTGACTATGAAATTACACAAATTGGATTTGCAATAATAAATTCAACGAATAGAAATAGGACAGTTTTGAAAAAACTTGTATTAATTGAAAAAAGTTTTTGTGCTTGGAGGAGGTGGAGTATGTAAATTAACATATTTTGTAAGTACGACTTTATTTTTAATTCAATTAATCATGTGACCAACTGTGACCGCACCACTGCACAGCGGGTACCACAGCATCACACAGCTCATCAATAGTGAAGTATGTTATGCAGAATTGTTGGATCCTCTGTAAAATCCTCAACCACAATTTCCCAAAATATTTCTGTCTCCCCCTCTCACCACTGGCGGGAGCTGTCTCCAGATAATTGAAATTACTACATCTCCCAGCTGCCCCAGTGCACACTCCCCAGACGCCACTCAGCTGACTCTCATCTGACAATCACCTATTAGCAGTGGCGGGCCGTCAGGGCCTGCAAGGCCTTCTCTGCTGGCCTAAAAATATCTGAATCACAGACTGATATTAATTATTATTTATTTCCGTGAATACGTATTCTATAATTCCAAATGCTCTGTCTTCGTCCTTTCATTGCTGTCTCCCTGGTTGCGCTGCTTCCAGACGTGTATTTTCCTATTTAAGCATTAACCAATCACATTGCAGCACCATTTGTTGCTAGGGTCAAAGAAATCTGCCCGGAGGCCTTGACAATCAGTTCTGCGGTCCCTGTAGCATAAAATAATTGTCGACCAAACTGTTGCTTCAACCAATCAGATTTGGAGTAGACGAAATCTGTCGAAATTTGTCCCAATTTACACTCCAGGTTTAATGCTTCCTTACCATGTTTAACAATGTATTGCATTGGGTAAAAAACTGTTCTGGAGTCTTTTTTAGTTGGAACAGTTGGAAAAGAACCAGAAGTGGACTTGGAAACTTGCGTAGCGACAAGTGAGCGCAATAGTTTTCAACGCAGAAGCCCCAAACGCACATATGCAAGTTCTTATGGACTTTTCATTTTAAGAAGTCCCTGGAATGTTTCCAAGCCCAGTGTGAACGTAGCTTTATGATTGATTTGTCATTTGAAAAGGAAAGATACCCAACCTAACATTTTAGCTCTTCCCATTACATATTCCAATATTAGAAGAAAAAAAAAACATCTCATTTGTTGTTACGAGCAAAAGCATTTTAATCATTGCTGTCTTTTTAGCATTAAAAATGTTTCTCCATTTGCTTCTTGTTTAAATGTATGCAAGGACATTTTTTGGAGTTGGCAGATCTCACTGATTGTTACAAACTCTAAGTAAATATCACTCTCTCTGGAGCTCTGCTTCAAATGCATCTATTTAAAAATGTGTTGTTTTTTTTTTTCCTCTTTGAGAAACAACAATCATCCTCTCTGGTGTAATTTTAGGGGTATCGCAACCTTGTCAGACAAACACGGCCGTTCACTGGTAACAACGGCTTGCTCAGACTTTAGAGCAGGGAGATGGATGAAAGGGAAATATTCGTCAGATTTTTATTTTTTTGGGGTGCATGAACAAATCTCTTCCATTATCACTCCCAAATGCCCACTGGACTCTGGTCTTTGACAGCCATCTCAGTGGACATCATCATCAGTGATTTTAGCATGACAGGGGCATTGCACCCCCCACCCTTTTTCTCCTCATTCGATCCTCTGATATCAAACATCAATGCTTCAAAGATAAAAAAAAAAAACTCACGTAACCATTTCAGTGTGAAATGCAGTCAGAATTTTTACCCCGTGACTTCATAATTTTCTCATATTTGGTCTTTTAAAGTCTAAGTTAAGCATTTTGTTTAAAACGCTGTCAGAAGTTGTAGAGCTGAGGACCTAACGGTATTCTTATTGCTTCAGGTTTCTCCGCAGCTAATGGCTTTTAAGTGGGACTTCTGTGGCTCTTTACTCTTTTAATGCGCTATTTGTTAGAAAAATGACTGATGACGTTCGGACTGGACAATAGCTAAAGATGGGTTAAAGCAGGGGTGTCGGACTTAAGGCCCGATCTGGCCCACTGGACGGTTTAATCTGGCCTAGTCATGAAAAGAAAAACATATAAACTTAAGATTTTGAAAAAAAAAAAGAAGCACGTTTCTAGCTGATTCCTGTAGTGAGTTATGGTTCTTTAAAGAAATGACCGCAATGCACAATTCTGCCACTAGGGGGAGAAAAGGAAAAGCAAGACATGCATTGACAAGAGATCAAGAAATGTATAAGCAATGTAATAATAAGTTATTAGGTTACTTGGTTGATTGAAGCATTTTTTCCAACTGAGAAAAAAAACAAAACAAAGCTACAGATAACAAGTTAACCGACCATAAGTTACTATGTTATTGGTCTGGCCCACTTAAGGATCAGACGGTTTGAATATGCCCCCTGAACCAAATGAGTTTGACACCCCTAGGTTAAAGACTAAATCACATGCATCTGCACAGGGAGTTGACTTGTATGGATACTGCGTTTTTTTGGTGGGTTGTACAGAGAAACGTCGGTATCTTTAGGAGAGCACAGGTGTGTCTTGCAGTTCCCTTGAGTCTTTAACGGTTATCTTAAGAAGCATCATGAAAATTGTACATAATTGGCGTACGTGCGATAGATGTATTGTGAATTATTGGTAGGGGGAAAATGAAGTTGCACACATTTAAGAAGTACATGTAAAACTATCGTACGGTGCCCTTTTGCCACATTCTAGTCGCTCGTAAGACGTCCGTACCGGCTCCTTACTGATTGCACGTGATCCGTAAGGGAGCATACCCCTTTCACTTGAACAGGAGAAATGGGCTCCCTGCATGAAAAATCTGTACAACGTGGCATCTCACCCACTTCATCCTCGCTTGTATGTTATATAAGTGGTTGCTACAATCTGTCAGCCGCAGCACGCCCATAGAAAAAAAAGTGGATGAACATTTTTGATGGATTGATACTTTATTAATCCCAGTAAAAGCCTCACAAATTACCTTGAAATTGGTTGAATTTTATCGTCCCCATCCGTTCCCCATTTCGAAACATTACTTGACCCTGGAAAAAAGAAAAAAAAAGACACACGGTTAGTTTTTTTATCTGAGAACTGATTCATATTTGTAAATCCATATGTAACAGTAGCAAAGATGATCTGTTGCATGCGCCGTATTTCTCTGACATGAGGGTGCTGACAGGAAAAGGGCAAGTCTCAGCATCTGCCCAGTCCCTTCCATTTGATTAGAACTTTATAAAATTGATCTGTTTATAGAAGTAAACGAGATTAGCCTTCAGCCAATTCATTTGCTAATACCCCAGGAACAACATCGGCCTTGGAGGACCGCCTCGTTCAGCTGTGTTTGGACACTTAAAATTGGTTCAAATCAAGACATATTACCCATTAAAAACAGTTCAATCTAACCTGTAATCTCACTTTTTTCCTCATTGCCAGCAGAGATGAAGACACGAGTGAGACTTAGAAAGCAAATAGTAACATTTAATGGCGAAAGCCTCAGTCCCGACTGCCCTTACGGGTGGATATGAGTGAAAAATGAGGAAATTTGTATGGGGCACGCAGGGGATCCACAGGAAATATCCAGATTGTAGAGCCCCTGGTGAACCCACAGGGCTCGCTATAGCCTGTCACCCGCAGCATACCCATAGAAAAAAAGGTGGGTGAACATTTTCACTCAACAGGCTCAAAGAGAGGTCTGTAGGACCTCATTTTTATTTTTGCCTGCAAACAACCCGTATTGTGACTAAGGCATGGATGGTGTACCATCAAAAAACGCTCAAAAACAGAACAGGTGAAGAAGCAGATGCTGAGAACATTGAACTGTAACATGTTTTACAGTGGAAAGCGCGTCTGTGGTCCCCCAAAGGAACTAAGAAGAGTTCAGCTATTCAGGTGAATCCTGCAGTCGTGTTGATACTCTTATGCATAGTAACAAACCAGTGGAGATAGTTATGCATCTGCTGAAGGTAATAACTTTGTACTTTTTCCAACTCACGTCACTCAAAGTGTTTCACATAAAAACATTTTTAAAAACAAAAAGTAAGACATTGTACTGCCCTCACCCCTACTCCAAACACACACACATTTGTGCACCATTTTTGATGGCTGTCAAGTTACTCATTCACCCGTTGATTATTTATCCGCTAATTTCTTAAACATCCATCCATCCATCCATCTTCTTGACCGCTTCTTCCCTTTCGGGGTCGCGGGGTGCCGGAGCCTATCCCGGCTACTGAAGGGCGAAGGCGGGGTACACCCTGGACAGGTTGCCAGTCCGTCGCAGGGCATTTCTTAAACATTGACTTATTAAAACCCCAAAGTTCCCTCAGTTAACGAAAAACAGACATATTTGGAAAGAAGATGAAGCTTTAAAATAAAAGAAAGCTGCTTTAAACAGACAAAAGCCAGGAGTGTCTACTCTAAATATGGATTCATTACAACATTTGTTAATGCATTAGATTAAGCAACTGGCCATCTAATGTGATGAAGTTGCTGCTAATAAAGTTGATCTAACGGTAGATTTACGTGTCTTATTGTATTGAGTAAATACCAGTTGTAGTGACTTATTTTTCCTTTGGTATTTATCCATTGCACCTTAATAGGCTGAAGTTAGGCCCTGATTTTTTAGCATTCACTGTGACAGTTATGGGTTAAGGGAAAATCAAGACCACATTTTTATACAAAATCTAGAGTACAAATAAAGTTTAACGACAATTACAGAGGATCAAGATTAAATATACCCTCAAAAACTGAAGGAAACTTAGTTAAGCCTCGTAAGGACCGGCCCATGAAAATACTGGCTGACATTAAACTATTCACTGCTTTACAGGACAAGCAACACTTCTATAAAGACAAAAATCTTATTTATTGGAATACAACTATCAGGAGATTTCTACCACATATTTCTGGAAAGAAAAGCCACCATCCTCTAGGGAATATAACTGAATCATGTGGTTGTGTCAGTTCATATTTGCCATTGGTATTGTATTTATCTTCTTCATTATCCCCATTCTCATTCTGCATAGTTTGTTTTTCTCTCTGCTGCGTCATGTACCAGGAGTTTTCAAATCATTTAGCTCGCCATCTGCTTACAGAGCATCTTAATTGTGCATTTAACTGGGTTCACATGTTAGCTGCTGTGTAACAAAACAGGGGATAGATAGACACACAGATGGAAACAGATAGATAGAGTTTGCACTGATTGATTAAATGATAGCTGAAGGGAAATAGTGGGGGTGCCGGAGAGCCAGTTTTTCTTTAAAAAGACACGCCGCTTTGATGTGTCAGAGCTGGAGCCCACCCATCTGTTTGAATCCCTGTCTTTGTGTGGCATTTTTGATGTTTCTGGGTGTGATTGCATGCAGGTCTATGCTCGTGCTCTTTATATATTCAACATCATCTGTCCTTGGATGTTTAACAGATGCATCAGCTTCTTTCACCAAAATTGCATTTGCTCGTTTGATGATGTGCAACACTTTCTTTCTGACCTATGTTAAAACAGAAGGTCTTAAATAACTTGTACAATAATTTGGAAATTGTTTTTAAAAGACGTAGAGGATTTGTATTCAACAACACTTTAAGAGTGTGAGCTGTTTAATTGTTTCAGGTTTTAATGTCATAAATGTATTCACTTTAATTTCAGAAAGTGCAGTATTTGCCAATTGATTGGTTAATTATTTATGAAGCAGTCAAAATTTGCAAATACTTCGGTGTTACAGTTTCATTGTTTTGATAAAGAAAACTGGATCATTTCCAATTTTTCTGGTAATTTTATCACACATTTTGTATAGTCCTAATAATTTTGTCTGGTTAATTCAAACAAAATTGTTTCATATTTAGAATGTTTTGGGTTGCTCCCCTGAATACATTTATTTAAGTATATCTGGTACATAAGTAAAATGGTGAATGGCGTATACTTATATAGTGATTTATTACCTTCCTTAAAGGGCCAAAGCACTTTCACCCATAAACACACACATACACACTGCCAAACACTGGCGCCATAGGTTGACCGCTCTGCCTCCACACCACAGTCGCCCTAAGTACATTTAGAGTACAAAGAATGATCTGAACAATTACAAAGTTTGATCAGAAACAGCTCTAGTTTGCTCAATCATTGCATTTCATTCAGGCAAACCTGAGATTTGTCAATCATCGTCAGCAGACAGAATTTCCAGAGCCTCTCAGAGCACAGATCTTCAGATATTTTTACTTTATGATTTTGAAATCACTTTTGTACAGGTTTCATGACCGTTTTACAGTTTATTTTTCCGTGAATTAGAAGGTACACCTTTTAAGTTATCGCGTTAGTCATGATTAATTCATTACTAAAGAATTAGCACGTAATTTTATTTTAACCATGTTAATCTCCTTTTACTGATGTAATGTCGTCAAGTGTCTGTGTATATGGCACGCGCCTAAAGACATATATTATATACAGTAGGCCTGCCACGATTAGTCGACTATTAAAAATAGTCAACGACCAATTTCATAGTCGATTAGTCGTTACTTTATACTATATGGAGTCAGAGTGAAGTAAAGTTGAAAGTTATTATGACATTCTGCTAGCTTTTTGTACTATTTTGGCATGTATTAAGGTTTTTAGGCTATTTTTGAGTTTAGCTAATATTTCAACTATATGCTAGCTGTTTTTGCTAACTTAGACTTTTCTTTAGGCTATTTTTGAGTTTAGCTAATATTTCAGCTACATGCTAGCTGTTTTTGCTAACTTAGACTTTTTTTTAGGCTATTTTGGAGTTTTGCTAATTAAACAGCTGCATACTAGCTTTTTTGCTAACTTGGGCTTTTTTGTTTTTACTCAGTTTTGAAATTTAACTAATATTTCAGCTACATGTTAGCTGTTTTGGCTAACTGGCTTTTTTTTTGTTGTTGTTTTTTTCGGCTATTTTGGAGTTTAGCTAATATTTCAGCTACATGCTAGCTGTTTTGTCTAACATAGGCTTTTTTTAGACTAATTTGGCCTTTAACCAATATTTTAGCTGGCTATCAGCATCTTCAGCTATCTTCACTAGCATCTTTTGCGGCCAAATTCAGCTTACATTCTATCTGTGATAATGCTAGTGTGAATATGTCTATTTTTTAGTTAGTTTAAAGCTAATGATGGTTAAGATGTGTGTTTTATCTCCACTTTGTGCATGACCGGATTAGTCGACTAATCGCAAAAAAAAAATTCGGTGATTAGTCGATTTCTAAAATAATCATTTGTGGCAGCACTAATATACACTCAATTGACGCCCCTTTGCTAAAGTGACACTTAGCATCTTAGTAGTTCTTCACAGAACCAAGGAAACCAATATGTTTGTGGATAATATTTTTTTTATCTGATTTTTTTGTCTTGTGCATTTTTTTGTAATTGATGAAGACTGAAAGAATTACCCCTTGTTGGTTTAAAAGTAAAGGTTGGAAGTCTGTTATGTAACGAAAATGTCATAAACCCAGTTTTTTCTGTTGTAATTTTTTTCTGTTGTGCCACAATGTAATAAATTTACGTTAAAATCTCTCAAAATCAGACTTTTTACAGCAAGTATTACGTTAAAAATAATTGCAATGACGATCAATTAGATTAGTTAATTACAGGTCACAATTAATTTATTGCACAAAAAAAATATTCTCATGACAGTACTACCATTTATACATCCCTACCAAATCAGAGTCTGGTAAAAGTTGATTAAAGTTCAACCTAGTTTAACTGTCAACATACATTCAATGGCCACGTTTTATACATAGAGCGCAAAAAGCTACAACTAGCTACACGTGAATGTGAGATTTTTGAACGCAGAGTTCCACAACACGTTTACATAGACTTTTTATTGAAAGTGGTGGCTTGAATGTGTGTTGCTGAGGGGGTTGTAGCTTTAGAGCAGGGGTCTCCAAACCTTTCCTTGTGAGGGCCACAAAACTGTTTTCTCTCTGATGTGGAGCCGGGTTGGTTTGTAGGCTAGAAGAAAAAGTGTAACAATCACGGGTGTGTCTAAAAAGTTATGTTCTATGTGGGTCTCAATCGGCCAGAATGAGTAAAAAAAAAATAAATAAATAAAAAAAAATAAAAAAAATCATACATCTCTGAAAGGGTTTGGAGGGCCAGGACAAATGTGGAGGTGGGCCGCAGACCCCTGCTTTAGAGAACTACAAGCTGAGAAATGTGTTTTCACCTGACAGTCTCTGAGGGATCTGTAGGACATTTTGATTAGAGTTAAGTTAAGAGTTACAAAATCAATTGAATATTATTTTATTCCCTTGATAAAGTCCGCCCTACAAGCATATGGAAGCTAAAAGAAAAGGTACGAGTCAGTCTGAGGCTTCCAGGTATCACTTAGTACAGGTGAGAACCCTCTCAGTGACAGGCCATTTGGAGTCAAGTGAATGTCCGTCTCTGGCTGCAGGTGTGACATCCTCCGGGTTTTCAACACTTCAAGTAGCAACACTGCTAATGCATGCGTAAATGTGATGCACACACAAATACAGAGAGAAAAGGCATCATGCCTCAGGCACTTACATTCATGCTTCTCAGACAAACACTGATACCGATACAATAAACTATATCGTGACAATATGTCAACAACAAAACCATAATTATTAAACCCTCTTTCTATGCAGCCATCAAGAAAAAAATCCTCAGCATTCTGGTAGAAATCTACACTCCCTCTGTCCCGGAAGTATCCCAGATAATGTCAGTTCTTTTCTCTTTAGCCAGATCGATACTATGGAACCTTAAAAGATTGCTCTTCTGCTTCTGCAGCTGCTTCAGACACTGATTCAGCTGCAGAACTAAGCTCCCCTAAGAGAGGATTCTGTTTATTTTCTTAAGACACGAGTATGCACAGCATACATGAAGACAGTTGAGATGAAGAGCAAGCTCAAAATCCAACATGGCAAAGAGCACACACTAAAACAACCAAAAATGTCAGAATTTCTTATCAGAATAATGCCTTCAGATGGATTGATTTTATTGCAAATAAATACATGTTTATTATCACATGAAATTTTAAAACAGGTTTAAAGACCCACTCAGATTATTGTTTCAGTTATTTTAACGTGTTCCCAGTCATTTTTCCATTTCGATTAAGTTTTGTCCTACTTACTATTATTAAGAGAAAGTAGCAAAAACAAATAAAAAAAAAAATAACCACTGAAATGTTATTCCCTTTTTCCATTAAGATTCAATAAAAAATGAAATTTATGAGGTGAGGTTGTCCTTCCGTGACTTTGATGTCACCCCGGTCCCAATCGGGTTAGGCCTTTACTTGTTTAGTCTACCAGCCGCGGCGCAGTGGTAGGGTGGTCGACTCCCGATCGGAAGATTGTGGGTTTGATTCCCGCCTTGCCCACCCATGTGTCAAAGTGATCTTGGACAAGACACTGAACCCCAAATTGCCTCTGGTGGAAGGTTGCCGCCAGTGTTTGGCAGCGGAGTCTCCACCAGTGAGTCCATGGGTCTGTGACTGTAAAGCGCTTTGGGCATTCAGGTAAGGTAGAAAAGCGCTATACGTGTATACACCATTTACTAGAGTTTGCATTGATTGTACCCAGTCCTGCACATGTGGTCCCACATTTGGTAACGTGGTATAGAAACTGGTCTGTTCTTAACCAACCAAAACAAGGCAGGTTTCTGTTTTTCTGGTTTGAGCTTGTTTGGGGAAATACTGCCCTGAAACAAGTGGTTTGGTTAACTGCAATATGTTTCCATCTGGTTTGGTAAGCTCTCAACAGTGGAATGTGAAAACCATTCAAACCAACAAAGTCTTGAACAAAACACCATCACAGCTTGAATTAGTCAGCCATATTCACAGATTTTATACTACAACCTTGGGTGCCTGGTTGTGCTAAATACTGACAGTAGTTTTCCATTGACAGAAAAAATAAATAGTAGTGAGACTGTTGCATAAACACATTGGATCAATCTGAAATGCAGTGGAGTGAGAATGAAGCACTAAATATCAGTAATAAATGCTCCTCTGAGAGAAGGGCAGCTAACCTCTTCCAACAAGATTCCAGCTTTACAGATTAATGATTCGTCCCTCTTCATGATTTTTGCAGAATGTGCTCACTTCATCTATGTGGGAAGTGAGGAAAGTCAGGGATAAATCTAACAGTTTTTGCTTTTTCCTTCATTGAAGCCATCTCTTTTTTTCACACGTCTTCCGAGGACACATTTGTCTACCAAGGCCTACACAATATTTGTATATAAAAACGTGCAATTTGGATATAGGCTTTCCTTGGTTTGTGTATAGGTATTCATAAAAGACAGCATCTTAAAGCCAAAAATTGCAGGGTAAACAATTTTCTGATATGCTTTTTTAATTTTTTTTTTTTGTTGTTGTTATTTGACTAGCCATTTATGTAAAAAAAAAACTAGTTGCTTACTAAAGAAAAGCTAGTGCTTTACAGTTAAATGAGTTTGTTTCTAGCACGCTCCCAGCAGCTCAATTATAATCCTGAGTCTCTTTAAGATCTCAATGTCTTTTTGTCTCTAATTTTATAGGGTAGTCTGTGGTAAACCTAAAAAACATGTACGGTACTTTAAAGTCTTCTGCTGTTCTATATTTAAAATAAATAAAGTTCAGGTATTGGCAAGTTTTGAATTGTTTTACTTGAAAAATATATCCACAAATAACAAACTAGATGTTTTTTTCTTTATTAATCCCGTATAACCGTTCATATCTTATTTGATACAAACACTTTTGAGACCTCTATCTCCCCAATTAATATAACTGCATCCATGTTTTCAGGCCTGCAGTTCATCATCATTCCACTAGGGGCAGTAGGAGGGATTTTCCTGCTCATTTCAAAATGGCTGCCTCCATGAAATGTCAAAATCACTTTTGGTGGGAAAAAGTTTTGCTAATTTTCAAAACTTTAGGGTGAGAAAAACTCTTTTAATGTTTTGATTTTAGCGACTAATTCCTGTATGGAAAGAATGCAAAATGTGTTGATTAATTATTTATAATACTGTTTTACGAATGTGGGAGCAAATTGTAGACAATGGGTTAATAAGGTGCTTTTTTCCTGTCAACATTTTTGCATTTTACACTAACTTTGTTGTGATAAAAAAACAGGCCAAATCATCATCATATCATATTTGATAATATCTATATCATTTTAGAAATGTAAGTGGAAATTTTCTTTATGCAGTAGATGTCAAAGGATTTAACATCTTAATTCCAAAAGATTAGAATCGTTCTATCAATTCATTTCCATCAATTCTTGTGGGTTTCACGGGTTAAGTCACTAAATTGAAAAAACTTTGAAACCTCACAAAATCTATTTCTGTTGATGATATTGATTTCCCAAAAGTCAATAAAATTCAAAGTATAACACTGTACAGTAGGAGTCATGAGTCAGTATTGTGATGTGATTTTTAACAATTTGCAAGTGTCACCTAATCTGAACTACACCCTAAACATCAGATAAAACATGCTCTGGAAGCTGGTCCGATCTAGGGTGAAATAACAAGCCGTCTGACTCCAATTCATTTGAAGAACCACTTTTATAAAAACACTGCAAATGCTTCGAAACTCACCGTAACACCATAGAAGTTGGTCTCGTTCATGACGTCCAAAACCATTTTTCCTACTTCACGGTCGTCCACTGTGAAGTTGTGGTAGATATTTTGCCGCTGTTTTATCCGGAGGAGTTCCCTTACTCGGGTCAAAGTTTTAGCTATTACCCAAATCCCATCGTAGGCAAAGCCGTGAAACTTGCTCGCCTCCACGCCTTTCTGCTGAAGTTCTCTGCTGTATTCTCTCTCATATTCTTTAGGAGTCTGAAAGATAAAGAAAACAGACAAAATATTAAACTTAGAAACCATAAACTTCTTTGACTTCATTTTAATTAACACTTTATTTGTTAATGTTGACTAGAAGAATTAGTCATTCTTAAACCACTAAATTTGTATGGTTGTAGGAAGACAGACCTTACGAAAGCCTTAAGCAAAATTATAGTAGTTCTGCTTAAGTTTAAATGAAAATTGTGTTTTTATTGAAAACTTTTTCTTTTTTTCTTTTTTTTTTTTTTTTTAAACCTACATGCTCACTAAGCCATAAAAGACAGGAATATGTATACTATGACGGTATAATCCTGTCATGAGAGTCAAATTTGTCAAAAATCTTGTTTATAACTGGCATGAAAGTTCAAATCCTCAGTGACCAAGATTTCAGTCCAGCTTTTCCTTGATGGCTTTATACCTGCTTCGAAAACTCATTTACAACCTTGCATGCTCTTAAGTGTCTATGCATGCGATGTGTTTGGAGTAAGACAGGAGTCTTTGGTTTCACAAAGGTTGCATCATGTGTATCTGCCACTTTCATAGAAACAGTTACAGAACCTCTACATGCCACTCGGGCAACTGGCTGGAATACGAAAAGGATTTATTGAAATCCATTTTACACTTTTGCTCTCGCCTCCTGAAGGTTCAATTTCAAATTAATTTCTTTTGGTGTCACTCACCCTGCCAGAGATGCCTTTAATTGGTCGAGAGCTGAGCGGCTCAAAGTCCACGCTTATGTATCCCTCCATAGCCGTGAGGAGCTTCTTGGTGGTACAGTTGGTGTTATTGGCTTGTTCCCACCAGTTGCCCTGGTACCAACCCGGAATAATCCACTGGTATTTACTCCCAAACATATTCAGATTATATGCCTGTAAAAAGAGAGGGAAAGGAATTTTACAATCAAACTGCATTTAGCCTTAAATGTTTACGATTAAAAGAAGACGAAAGTGCAAAAATATTAAAAGCTTTAGGATAAAAAGAGACTTACACAGCAGAAGACTTTAGAGGCCAGGTTCTCATCAAACTGACCAATGATGATTCTAACATCGTTGTCCTATGAAAAAAATAATTTGTATTAATTTAGAGCACACAAAATGAGTAAATATCATATCGGCCATGTGTAAACAGGATATTATTGCATTCAAATTATGCACTCCCTTCAAATACTAATACGATTCAAATACAAAAACTAAAAATGGAATTACACGCTGAAAAAGAAAATCTAATTTTCTATGTAAAAGTATTCCTTTTCTCATCCTGTAAAGCAAAGTCTGCATTGAGGGGTAAAAATACTGTTATAGCTTTTTGTCTGAAGTGAGTCACACGGCTTACAGAAGGTGTGATGCATCTTTTTAAAGCCAAAAACAGCTTGCCAGGCATTTATTTTAATGAAGTCCCACATGTATTCCATATTCTTTACTCTTGAACTTTATTAAGGCCACTAGAAGGGAGGAGGTAACAGACCCTAGTCTTTAGATCATCCTTACACGTGTTAACGGTGTGATGAATGAAGTGGGGGTGAGTAAACTATTTAGATCATGGTGTATGACTGTGTGCTTGCATGGATGAATGATATTTGTTATGTGAAATTGCTTTGTTCGGTCAGAAATAAGAGAATATAGCTTTGTGAATGCTTTTCCATTTACCATATTTTCCGTACTATAAGATGCACCTAAAAGCCTCTTTTTTTTTTTTTTTTAAATCACAGTGCGCCTTATAATCTGGAGTGCTTTATATATGGATTAATTCTGGTTGTGCGTATTGATGTTGAAGTGATTTTTAGAGGTACATGGCGCTTTGTTAAAATGTTTGAGGGTTATTGTGAATATGCTAATGTATAGTGGTGTCAGACTGTGTTTATTATTAATGTGTCACTAACTAGGTTTTGAGTTAGTGTAGTCACAGTAACCATTGATTTAACAGTATTTGTCTATTTCACGAGTTACTAACAGGACTGAGAGTTTCAGGTAATTTGAATACGCTAACGTTGCTAACATGAAGCGGCGTCAAGCTGTGGTTCTTTTTGTGCGACTAATAAAGTTAGAAGTTGTCTCACTAACGTCAGTTTTAGTAGTATTTGTTTGCATGTTTTACGTGTTACTAACAAGGTTAGGAATTACACTTGTTTTGAATACAGTAACGTAGCTAACATGTTAACTGTGTTTTTCTTTTTACGTGTTACTAAAAATGTTGGGAAATAGCATTGTCACAGTGATGTTTGCTTTAGTGATATTTGTTTGTTTATTTCATGTGTTGCAAACAAAGTTGAGAGTTACAGGTGATTTAAATATGC
>NC_050522.1:10214392-10266917 GCF_002922805.2 Oryzias melastigma
TAACTGTGTTTTTCTTTTTACGTGTTACTAAAAATGTTGGGAAATAGCGTTGTCACAGTGATGTTTGCTTTAGTGATATTTGTTTGTTTATTTCATGTGTTGCAAACAAAGTTGAGAGTTACAGGTGATTAAATATGCTAACGTGTAGTTGTGTTAGCCTGTGTTTTTTTTTTTTTTTAGTGTTACTAGTAAGGTTGAGAGTTAGCGTAGTCACAGTAACATTTGTTTTAGTGGAATCAGGTTTTTTTTTGACGTGTTGTTAACAGAGTTTGAAATTACAGGTATTTCAGATGCGCTAATATAGCTAGCATGTAGTGTCAGATTGGGTTTATTTTACATGTTACTAATATGGCTAGGAGTTAGCATAGCCACAGTGACGTTAGTTTAAGTGGTAGCAGTCTGTTTTTTTCACGTATTTTCAAACAAGCAAAATACTCGTATTACAAACAAGGTTGGGAATTACTGGTACTTTAAAATTGTCAACACAGCTAACGTGTAGCATGCTACAAACAAGTTCTAGAGTTATTGCGAATGTAAATAAATTCTGACTTAAGGACTCATTTTCGACTTTTTTGTTTCGCTTATTTCGTCTTATATTTGACTAAAACTCAAAAATAAGCCATCCATTGACAGTGCACCCTACAGTGCAGAAAATATGCTAAATCATAGGATAAAAATGCATCAATTTAGAACTGCCTTTTATTAACTGCAACATCATCATCTTACAAAATCGTTTCACAAACCACCTTGGAAGACTCATATTTTCAAGAAAATGTGCCCTGATCAACCCGATAAATAATTCATTTATGAATTATTTGTTCAGTAGTGAACAAAGAAACTGCTGATGAGAACCAATCAGATGCACGAAATGATCCCAGATTGAGTCAAGTGGTGCTGGCAGTCAGACGCTTGGTTGAATGGACATTTGGAAGTGAGGAGGCACGCTGACGGAAGCCTTGATTTAAACCTGACAGACAAATGCATGTCTGTTTCTTAGTTTAGCCTGCTGACTAAGATGTTCAAGAAAATTTGAATAGAATTTGAAAACACCCATTGTAGTTCTTTAAGGGCAACATTTACATCTGAATGTTCTGCAATTTAAGTAAAAAACATGTACACTTTTTTAGCCAACAGACAAGAAAATAAAAAATAGCAGATTTAACTTTCTATTAGTGCTGAATAAAAAAAAAAAGGATTTAGTCTTACAATTAGTATTACAATTCTAATATGAAGCCAAAATTAAATTTATATTAGTTTTTTAGACCCACCCTGATAAAAATTGTGTTTTTGGTGGCATTTTTTCTTGTGATGGAAGACATATGTTAAAAAAATTAAACTTGAAATGTATTTATTCAAATTGTTGTGAATCAGGAGCAAAGAAAAAAAAAAGCAGTTTGAAAATGGGAGTATTTGTTCTGTTGTACTACAGTTGCATCATCACAATATGCATGTCTACCAGTAAGTATCAAAACCTACATTTTCAGTGGTATGAATTTTATCTTTATTGCAATTGTATGATGTGTGAAAGAAAAACATGCCAGCAGCAACTCAATATTACTGCTTTGCACTAAAGGAAAAGGCACTTAACCCTAATGACTCTAACTATGGCCACCGGTCACAGTCGGTATAAATCCCAGCCTGCCTAGCAACACTAAAAAACGCTGCATAGTTAAAGGCAAGGGCATGAGCAAGATTGTTGTTTGTGCATTGCAAATGGACTTAGGGCAATAAAGGGCCTCAAAATACCCTTATTGCTCAAAGTTTTATGTAACTGCGACAATTACTGTTCTCAGAGGCTCAAAGGGCAGCTTTGACTGCTTTATTTAGAACGGGTATAACTAAAGTAGCGTATTTATAAGTATTTAATAATGGGGATTAGTGGAATTGTCAGATGAGTAGCATTTCACCTCTTAATCCCAATCAGGTCTTTTTAAGGCTTATTATGCACACTTGAGCTCTTGATTTTAGACTCCATCATATGTTGCTCCCCTCATCCATCTAATGATTAATGTAGACAAAATCCTAATTAACGTGAAGTGTACGATTATCACCTGGTACAGGTAAAATACCAGTTGTGACCACCATATTCATTATTAAAATGGTAGTACATAACGCTTTGAAATTCCATCCTGTGTCATTTCAGGCCCCCACCCCCATTACCACCTCACTTTTCTGCTTGCAATCAAGATCATTCCTCTTGACTTGTCCCCATGCCTTTTATATTTAGCTGCTCCTCTGCCTGATTCTGCCATTAAAGCCTTAGTCACAACCTTGATATGGGGGGAGGGGGGTTGACCCATATGAGTGCTGCAGATTTTAGGGTTGTTCGGGTCCGTGGGGGGTTTTGTCCAGGAGTGACTGCATTGTGCAGTTACATTGAGGCTTGTACGGCCACCTCAAGGAAGTCATGAAAATGGAACGTAACATGGCTGTGCGTGTGGTACATGTATGGTGAAGTAGTGGTAAGGATATTAGAAGTTACACGTCTACAGGTGATGCATATAGGGACCTTACTGCAAACTTATTTCGTCAGTAAGGGACCAGTAAAATGGATAATTTGGATTTTATATGGTGCCAGTGCCAAACTTGTATTTTTGAAACCGTTCCGATGCCTAAATAATGATCAAACCGAGACAGAAGTGTCACAGGGTGACAGAGAGAACTTAAATGTGCCAAAGATTCTTGTTTATTTTCATCAGCATCTGTATTCACGCGCGCTGAAGTAAAGATGTTTGTCACCGCTCATCGCCATGACATCTGCCTTTTTATCAGAGCATCGTAGATGTCACTCTTGTCTATCAGGTCGCTGAATTTGACTCTTTTACAGCAAAGCTTTTGCCTCATCCTATACAAGCCCTGTCACACTTGCTGGAAAGATTGGCTAGAAGTCTACAGCAAAACTGAATAGTATTGATAGAAGTGATTGAAATGTCCAAAACAAAGCACCAAAATGTATGTTTTTGTACGATACTGATAGCACCTATAGACTGTACAAAACAATGGACAGCTCAACGCCTCTCGTCTTTTGTTCCAAATAGGAAGTACCCAATTGTTACAAGGACAAATCCCATAGGCTTCTATTGAGAAATAGACAGTTATTATTCAGTCATTTTAATTGTCAGAGTAACCTTTCTTGCTCTGATACATTTTTCTTTATATCTTTTTTCTAATCCTATTTTTTAATATATTTTTTACTTAATCACAAGTTATTCAAGTTATAAACTGACCAATCAGATGCCTCATTAAAAGCATGTGGTATCCGCTGTCCCCAGCTGCAAGATTTGATTGACATATTCTACAAAGCTGCTTCCAGTGGAAGGGGTGTGGGCTTTGAACTAGCTCACTCATGATTGGCGAGCTTAGTTCCTCTAAAATCGTGACTCAGACCAACTCAAACCAATCAATCTAATTGGGTTACAAAGTGGCGGGAGACAAACAGGAAGCCACGGTGATGGGCTTTGCCCTCATTTCGTGAGGGCCGGAGGTAAGGCATTTTCTATGAGTGACGTCAACACCTTGTTTTGTCCAGTAAAATAATACAGGTTAATGGATGCTGCCATACTTTCTGCATCTGTTGGTGTATGTAGTATTAGGCCTTGCAGCGGACTGGAGACTTGTTCAAGGTGAGCCCCACGGTCACAAACAGGCAGACAGTTGGTTCCACATGCAGCAGGTCTAATAAATCAGACAGAACCTAAGCACAGCTAAAAGTCAGAGTCAGTCCAGGCAAGGGTCAGGGCAGGCAGCAGACAATGAGAGATAAAGCAGGGTCAGAGACAGAGAATCAGGTCCAGATAGAAACACTCAGTAATGCAGGCAGCGTGGCACAAACAATACTTCGCACTGAGTGAAGCTCTGTGCAGTGCTTAAGTGTCCTGTGGGTGATTGGCAAATGAGACACAGCTGAGCCGCATCCAGCAACTGTGCGCTGGGGTTTCTGGGAGATGTAGTGTTATCGGTGCTCTGTAGATGTCTCCTCGCCGGAGACAGAGCAGGTTCCTATGCAAGCCCTACCACAATTGCTCAAAGGTTATATGATTGGCTAGAAGTGTACAGCAAAACAGAATAGAATTGATAGAAGTGATTGATACGTGTTTCAACTCAAAGTTGGAATGTAACGGCGCATGCGGAATGTAGACCGGTTGCCTAGCTTTATGTCATAGTAAGTTATTAAGTTTTATTTATATAGCACCATTGACAGACAAAAGTCACAAGGTGCTTCACAAGTTAAACGTATAAAAACAAATACTTCAAAAGGTAAAAACATAAAAGCTCACAAGCAAAGAAACATAAAAGACAAGAGCAAGTACCACACAAAACAATCATTACAAGCCCAAATAAAAACAAATTCCGTTTCAGTCATAGTAGCACGACTATAGCAAAACGGAATCTATCAACAATGGAGGTCATCCAGCAGCATTTTTTTTTCATGCTTGTTTTTGTACTTTGTTTAACCCTTGTCCTATCCTAGGTATGTTTACGTTGGGAGTGGGGTCATCTGGACCCCACAAGACAACTTTTTTTTTCTTTAATGATTTTTGATTTTCATTGGTGTCCGTGGGAGACATGACATCCTGTCCACCTTCATCTACACTTGTCATGGGATGGATAACATGTCAATGTAAGGCTTGGATCATCTGGACCTCGTGAGATAGCACAAAGGATATATGAAGCATTTAAGAGAGTTGGGGGGTGCAAAGAGAACTACAGTGAAACGTTGTGGTTCAGCACTTTCTATTGTCGTACTGACATTTCATCAATCAATAGGTTTCATCGTGTAATGACTCCGCCCTAACCGAACCTATCTATTTTTTTATGGAGCTACAGCAAACTGGGCCCCAAAATGGTACAGTTCGGTCCAGCTTAATGGGTCAACATTATAATGAAAACGGTCAAAATACTGGACTGTACTGCTCATAGGAAACAAGGCTTTAATGTCAGTATCAATACCATCTTGGCACCAGTACCCATACCTAGCTGCAAATGGCACATACACATAAAGTACCACATATATACAGTATATATATTGAGTATACTAATACTAAGAATAATTGCACCGTAAGTTTTATAATTTCATTATTTGTAGTGCAAAAATCTGTGGAGTTGCACATTGTATTTTCATGAGCGTTCCTCCTGCATCACATTTTCTTATTAATAATCCATCAGCATCATACAAAAAACAGGAATCTTGATATTCTTAGCTTTATATTGCTGGTGCAAACACTCAGCATGAGAGAGGACCACAAATATTTAAATCTGCCCACTGGTTGTGTTTAATATTTGAAGGCCGAGACTGATCCAGACTGCACAAAAAAATACATACAGAAAAAATGGAATAAATAAATATAAATCATCTCCAGTTCATTTTGATCCTAACTTAGTCTTAAGGGCATTTCTTTTTTACAAATAGTCCGACTCTGATGACATGGCTTCAACATCTCATCTGGTTATAAAACAAAACAAAGAGAAAATCTGTAACTGCGTGAAAATCTATGTTCAAAGCGATTCCCAACTTTAATACAAAATTTGTTCTTGAAAAACATGAAAGGAAAATAAGATAAAAAGAAAAGCACAGGAGGAATAAAGAGCTTTGCTTAAATGTTCTACTGCTGTGATGCCTGACTAGGTTTTGAATATTTCAGAGTATCACAGATTTGTGCGAGAGCTCTATTTGTGGATCGCAGAGTGACGTTGAGGCCGTGTGATTCAAATCCACCCTCCCAACTAAAGACAGGCTACAGAATCCCGACATGCCAAGCCAAATATGATCAAAATAAATCAAAGCCCTGTATGGGTTCTGGTGCTCCCGTTTCCTTAACCACATAGAAGAGCTGTCGTAAAAAAAAACAGCAAACGGTGATGGCTGGGGAACAGACTTTTCTCCTGCAAACCCATCCAAACACAGAGAATGTTTTTTACTGTAACACTGTGATTTGCATATTTACAGTCGATCCAGGGAGGGTGATGTCGGCTTAAAGTATCAGGCCTCAACATGCAGAGCACATACAGTTCATCTCTTTCGTCTCTTTTCTGCATCCTTCTCATCTATTCCATGTTTCTCTCGCACAAAAAAAGGAGAACAAATTCTTCTTTTGCTTCTTATTTGCTGCTGTTTTTCTTAGTTATGTATGTTTGTTTTCATAAAGCACAGAATACATTTGCTTCATGTTTTCCAGTTGGGAAGTTAAATCTAGCTTGTATGTTGGTAAATGTAAAAATAATGGCATTGCCGTTTGACAGCAAAACATTTCATGAATATAAAGCAGACAGTGTTCAAGACATATCTGCACAAATCTGCTGCTTTCTGCTTCAAATATGTAATACTACAAATGTTGATAGATTATTGGTACTTTTCTGTTATTAATAAAATACAATGATTACAAAAAAGACTTGAAAATAATTAATACAAATGTTTTGAAATGAATTAATCCGATTGAGTCATAACAACAAAATCATGGATGAGACCTAGAAAAATTGATGAAGTCCCTGGAATAAAGTTGATAATTTGACCAAAGGAACAACTAAGTTGTATTGTCCTAATGCTCTCACAGGTGGATTTGTGCCGTCTGCGAGTAAAAGATAGGTGAACCTGTATGCCAAAAATATCTAGGTCGTAGAACGTTGTCAGTCTGTTGAGCAGAAATGTTCATGTACATTTTTCTACGGGCATGCTGCGAGTGACAGGTCATAGCAAAAACTTAGACAACAAGTAAGGGGGAGGTAGGTGAGATACATGGTAGAATTTTTCATTTTATCAATGCCCCCATGGAGCAAATAGCCAATTAGCACTATCCACATGATAAGAGTGTGCTCCTGATTGTTTTTTATTAGGAATTTGGACAATCAGGGTAGTTTGTGTGTTCATCCTATACACACTTTAACATTGACTGCACACTTTGTGCTTGCAACAGCCACTAATAGTGAGTAAGGAGCCAGTACTCACACCTCACCAATGCCTAGACTGCGGCATAAGGGCGTTGTACGACAGCATCATCCATACGACATTAGTGCGTGTAGCTAACATTTTCCCCAAAGTGAGACGCCTGCGTTATATCTGCTTTACCCTTACTATACCCTTTTGTGTTGTTTAAGTGTTCAATCACTACAACCTGTTGCTCGCAGCATGCCAGTAGAAAATATTTGTATCAACATTTTGGTCTACAGGCTATCCAAGTGATCTACGACCTTGATACTTTCTACGGGGCACCTGCATGCTCCGTACAGGTTTGTTCCTTTTGTGCATGCCGGCAACCCCTATCCGCCCATAAGGACAGTTGTGACGAAGGCTTTACGAGGCAACCAACCAAACCAAATAACCAACCGGTTAGTAAACCAACTAACTAATCATACCAACCAAAACAAATAAAACCAACAAACTAACACATCAACCAACCAATAAAACCAAACAAATATAATCAAACCAACCAAATCAAATAACCAAACTAACTAACCAACCACACAAACAAGCCAATCAATATAATCAAAAACCAACCAAACTAAACCAAAATAACAGAACCAAATGAAACCACATGACAAAACCCACAAAGCTACACACCAAATAAACCAAACCAGCCCAACCAAGCCAAAAAAATCAACCAATAAGACAAAACCAAACAAAACCGAGTAGCCAACATGACCAAACCAACCACATAAAAAACAACAGAGTAACACATCAACCAGACCAAATCAAAAAACACTACATCAAAACCAAACCTACCAACCAATACAACAAAATAAAAACAACCAGCCAATGTAACTACACCAACCACATAAAAAACAACAAAGTAACACACCAACTAACCAACAAAACCAAACCAACCAACCAGACCAAACCAGACCAGACCAGACCAGACCAGACCAGACCAACCAATTAATACAACAAAACCAAACCAACCAGCCAATATAACCAAACCCAACCAACCAACCAGACCAAACCAAACCAACCAACCAGACCAAAGCAAGCCAAACCAACCATCCAAACCAAACCAACCAACCAGACCAAACCAAACCAAACCAAACCAGACCAGACCAACCAATTAATACAACAAAACCAAACCAACCAGCCAATATAACCAAACCAACCAGACCAAAGCAAACCAAACCAAACCAACTAACCAGACCTAACTAACCAACCAAACCAAACCAACCAACCAACCAATATAACAAAACCAAACTAAACAAGTCAAAGAAACCCAAATAACCAAACCAACCATCCAACCAACCGACTTCATAGGAAGTTATAAAACATTACACTGTTATTAAATTGAAGCCTTGTTAGATATGATTAACCATCAAGCCAAGAGTGCTACTTTACATACACACATGTGGATCATCTTCCTTTCTAGTTTTATAAAAGTGGCAAAAACATGTTTGTGAAGGTTTTTTGTGGCAATGATATTCTAAAGATCCAGAAATACAGAATTCAGCTTACAGCTTGATCTCCTTAAATGAACTATTAAAACAATTTTTGCGTTTATAATATACATTCAAACTTTATAAGGTAGAATACTGAACAATATGATGAGGAACAGTCACAACTTGCATTCAGGAAATCTTTATGTCATAACAACAAAACCATTTAAATCTCAAAATATTAGTATAAAATATTATTTAAGATCAATGATTTATTTGAATTATTTTCCATCTAAAGGCGTGAGCAGAGCAGCTTCCTTCACTCATTTTAGCATGAAAGCTAAAATCCATCTGATAACAACCACTGTGTCCCCAAAGTTACTCAACCCATTTGAGTTCTAATCCAGAACTGATCGTCTTTTTAGATAATCTTCTTCTTTATGCACAATGTGTTCTTTATTATTCATATGAAAATCACCTAAAAGTACCTGTTATTAAGGTGTAACACCTACAATGTGCTGTCAGTTTTTCATTGAGTTGAATGAATGGGTTTATTCAGCAACATGGGAACATACATGAGGACTACACTTATCAACAGCTATTTTCAAGGATTAAAACCAACATGGATGAGCCTGATATCACAACCATTCTACTTTCTTTTAGATAATGAAAAAAAGATGGAATGGAAACAGCCTTTTTATAGAAAATGAAATGTCCATAACACGTGTTTTCAATGAAGAACTTACCTTTAGCTTTTTGACGTTGACACAAGGGTCATTGGAGAAACTTTCTGTGTCTGCGATCTGAATCTCTGCTTTCTCCAGCTCATTGGTTAGATCATTCCTGACCTAAAGGGAAAAGAGAGAAAGTTTAATATGAATGAATACTTAATATTAATGATATTAAAACTAAAACCAGCTGTTATTTTAGTGGATGTGCTGTCATAAATGTAAGTAGAGGCAAAAAAATGAAACTAAGAAGTGAAGAAATTCTTGAAAACCTAAATATATACCCTAGGGCTGCCACGATTAGTTGACTAATCAACAACTACTCGGCTATTAAAGTAGTTGACAACTAATTTATAGTCAATTTGTCGTTACTTTACATTAGTGTGAATGCTTACTTAGCATTCACACGACAGTGATTCTCCTGCTTTTTTCCTGCCCCTGTTTTTCGGACCATCAAAACTCAATCACACTTTCAGCCATTTCAGCAATCTAAGTATTAAAACGTTCAGCTTGTCCGGGACATTAGTGCTTGTACTTTTGGTAACGTAAACTTTATAGTTTTGAATGAAAAAGTCTTCAAATTTCAAAATTTTATGTAGATTAGCAACAACCCTTTAAATATATTTATATAGTATATATATATATATATATATATATAGTAATATATAGTATATATATTACTATATATAGTAATTTTCAAAACATTTGGAGTTTAGCTAATATTTTAGCAAAATTGCAATGTTTTTAGCTCATTTGTTATCCACTGAGGTTTTTTAGGCTAATTTAGTGTTTAGCTTCTAATTTATTAACAGGCTAACATTTTAGAGCAATTTAGTTTACGGAGGAATTGTAGGCTGTTTTGGAGTTTAGCTAGTATTTAGGCCACAAGCTAGCTTTTTTGGCTAATTCTACTAAAATTTCTTGAGCTAATTTGGAGTTTAGCTCACATTTAAGCAACACACAATATATTATGCAAACTTGGCATGTATTAGGAATTTTTAAGCAATTTTACTTCACATTTTTCAGAAATTTAGATCAACTTCAGTGCTCTTTCATAGTTAAATGAAAAAAAGCTTCAGCATCTTTAGCAAGTACTTTCAGTAAAAAAGCATTCACTGGCATTATCACAGGTAATGACAACCTTTGTATTTTAATCTTGTTTTAATACTGAAAACTAATAAAGGACAGACGCAGCAGGATTCATTAAAAGTTTAATAAACTATCATCTTAATCGTCTTTATTTTTAGTTAGTTAAAAGCTAACGATGGTTAAAATGTGTGTTTTACATCTGCTTTGTGCATGACCCGATTAGTCGACTAATCAGAAATAATAATCGGTGATTAGTCGACTATTAAAATTATCGTTGGTGGCAGCCCAAACATATACACACATAAACAATACAGGTACGTAGCAAATAATCTGAGTGGTTCACAATTACATTTAAAGATATTGTTATTTTAACCATTCTTAGAAAAGCTTGTATTCATTATTTTTAATAGTATTTGTCAATGATTACACATATATTGACTCAAAATTGGATTATTTTTTAATTTTTTTTTTTTGCCAGTGGGCAGCTCCCCCCAATCCCCCCTGTAGCTCCGCCCCTGGTTTTACAAATTTGGGTAGATTCTTGAAGGTTTTTGCTTGAAAAAGTCTGAAATACAGATGACCAAAAAACGACACTCAGAAAAAGTCAGTAAACATTTTAAGCAGAACAGTATTTTACTTTACCCTTAACCGTACCTATAGGAATGCAAAACAGTAAGAAAAGCAAATTGAATTTGGGAATAGATTGTTTTAGTGAACATGTCATCCTCTCCATTTTATTCAAAATGGATTTGAATCCGCGCTGTGACACCGTGCATGTGTTTTTCCCTGAAAAGACAACAACAAATGTACGCTTTTGCGTTATCTTCGTTGCTTATCTCGGCCGGTTGATGTATCCACATCAGTAGAACGTCTGCCTTGATGTATTGATTCAGTGGGATGGTGAGTAATGTGATCAGAGGAGGAGGAGAATGGAGCAGATGCCCCTCCGGGATGCCAAGCCCAAGGTGATTTATCATCTCTGATTCTTTCTAGTCCCTCACAAACACACGTACAGCCCTGCAACGCCTCCTCTGCACACACAGTCGCATTTTGACTTCTGATAGCAGAAAACCACTTGTGTATCCAGGAGTTAAACTAGAATGTGGGCTTTAGGATTACATTACAGGAGCTATGTCTGTGCACAAATGACTGAAATGAAATGACTCACATTTTCACCAATGAATTGATATAATTGGAATCTGTAGATGTTCCAAAAAGTAAAAAGCGATGATCTAAGAAGTTGAAGTTATTTTTGATATTAAGGTAAGCCAGTTTTCTTAAACCGCCTAAATTGATTTATATTGGTAAATAGTCACAGCTGATGTTTCCAATGAGAATTCAATGTATCCATATTCTAAACCAACTTATTCTTGATCAGGGTTAAAGGTCACATCCATTCATTTGGTTCTTGCAGCATGCAACGCTTTCACAGTTTTTTATTGGGAATTTCCAGTTGTGTTATAAAAGTTGGTTTAGAAATATCTTACTCTGTTAATCCTTTGATGTATTTTCAAAGCGTTTCCAGTGGTCTTTTAAATGTGATTATGCCGTTATATGGCTAAAATCAAAACACCTGCATGGTTTTCTAGGACAGAGTGTCTAAAAAAGGTTCAGTAGTCCATTAAAAAGCAACCCCCCCTTCCCCCCGTTGCTGAGAGCTAAGTGCAGGAAGATTGTGGCCTTGCTCTTAGTACTCGTAATCTAACGCAGTACTGTTACCAGTATCCTAACCTAGTACCAGTACCTTAACATAGTACCAGTATCTTAATCTGGTACTCTAAGGCTAACCACCAATACCCTTATCCTGTACGCTAATGCTGTACCGGTACTCTAACCCTAACCTAGTACCAGTATGCTAATCCTGTACCGGTACTCTAACCCTAACCTAGTACCAGTATGCTAATCCTGTATCGGTACTCTAACCCTAACCTAGTACCAGTATGCTAATCCTGTATCGGTACTCTAACCCTAACCTAGTATCAGTATGCTAATCCTGTACCGGTACTCTAACCCTAACCTAGTATCAGTATGCTAATCCTGTACCGGTACTCTAACCCTAACCTAGTACCAGTACGCTAATGCTGTACCGGTACTCTAACCCTAACCTAGTACCAGTACGCTAATGCTGTACCGGTACTCTAACCCTAACCTAGTACCAATACGCTAATCCTGTACCGGTACTCTAACCCTAACCTAGTACCGGTACCCTAATCCTGTACCGGTACCCTCATTGGAAAAATCCAATTTCATTTTTCTTATACCACTTGGGATGGGGGGCCTGAGGCTCTGCTCCCTGGGGGGCTGGCATGGAGTGTGCACCGAACTTGCCCTTTTTGAGGGCTAGGTTCCCCCTTCTGTTTTCCTAACCTAGTACACAAATCCAGTACCGATAGTCTAACCCTAACCTAGTACCAGTACCCTAACCCAAACCCGGTACTGGTTCCACGTCCGTTACTGCGTCTGGTTCTGTATCCAGTACCACGTCCCGAGGGTTTAGCACCCGTGATTTAATAGGAACAGCTAGCACGTCAAAAAACGACGAGTTGGGGAAACTCAATACGTTGAAGAGTCACATGGAGGGATCCCCAACCATCCATGTATGACGACTTGGTAGTCAGAATTTGTAGGCCCTATATATTTACTGCGTCACAAATACTCTTTTTTTTTCAAAAAATGTTTTTCTGCTCCTAATTCACACCAATTTAAATAAAGAAATACTCAGAAATTCAACTTTTAGCTTAAATTTTTAATGTATGTCATCTATCATCATAAAAATACCACAAATACATGTTAAAAACGCATCAGAGTGAGTCTTTAAAAATATTTGCTTCTATTTGGAAATGTACTCAGTCTGTTGCAGTGTTTCTTAGATTTCCTTTGGCCACATCCCACCGCTAATATCAGTATCACAACCCCCACCAGGAGCGCAGGACTTGGGGCATGCTCAGACATCAGAGTGTTCTTAAATCTGCGTGCCAGGCACAGTTGGCAGGGACAACATAAAGCGGCAACTGATGAAGGTTCAGTTTGTCTGCCCTATACTTGTCTCCAGATCTTAGCCTACTCTTCCATAAATGCATCTTGCTTCAGCTTGTTTCAATATGGGCTGGTGGTTTTTTCAATGAGGAGAACACATCAACAACAGAAACATCCGCTAAGGTTGATATTTTAGACTAATAGTGCATTTTGTGGTACCAGCACCAAATTTGGCATGTATGTACTTTAGTTTTTAGGATAAACATTTATTGATCACTATAAAACTAAATTTTAAAACTTTAAAAACTGAACTATTTAACATTACTATGAATAATAAAAACGCAGGAATATTATTCCAGAATAAATAAACCTAAACCTTAAATAATTTCCAATATTTTCTCTCTATAAAAATATATTTTGTCAAAATTAGATAAGATAAAAATAAGCGCAAGATAACACAACTGCAGAGACATCCGTGCATTGCAGCCTAAGCTCCTGCAGAAATTTACCAGTGTGATCATTCTTTTCCCTCATGTCTCCAGATCTCCGTTATCATAACTGCCTCCTCCCTGGAGGGAGTTCTAAATCACTCCCAACATCCCTCACTCCTGTACAAACATTTCCTCAAATGTTGTACTCACTGAGATGAAAGGACAGAGAGGCCAGAGTGAATCAATACAACCAAGTTTTTGCTCTTGAGGAACACTTGGCTTGGTGATCTAGACAAGGTAAAATGTCGTGTTGTGTTGTTTTGAGTGCTCATTTAATGGGCTCAGCTGCAAACCAAGCTAAAAACAAAGACAGAGGCGGCAGCTGGCAACCCGAGTGATCCTTTATTTTTATTTTTTAGGAGGCCTTGGAAAAGTAAGCATATAGATGGAATTGAATTTATTGGCAAAATCTATGAGAAAACAAAAGTAATTTATCTGTTTAAACGTTGACCTGTCGAAAGAGATGAGACGTGAGATGATGCTGAGGAGTGCAGTGAGGGAATGAGAGAGATGGAGGGAAAAGATTGATTGATAGGTGGTAAGAGAGGAAGAAGCTTTCCTAGAGACTTTGGAATTCCCCAGTTTTCAATGTAGTACGCAATCCTGTGGAATCCTGCTTAAAACCTCTCTCCGATCAACTTTTCATCTATTTTAAAAGCATTCTTTTAAAATACAATTGTCCTTTTTAACCAAAATCAAAAACCTGTAGTTTTCTAAGACATAGTTTCTGCAGAGCGGAAGTAGTTTAATAGAAATTTGCTTGAGTTGTTGCCCACTCAGGGTATTTTCTACATCACTTTTACAATCTTTTTTCAAACTGCATCTTTGTTTGCTCCTGATTCAAAATGATTTCAATAAAGAAATACTCAGAAATCCAATTTTAGGCTTAATTTTCTTTATATTTGTCTCTGTAATCAGAAAAAATGCCAAAAGAACATGCCAAAAACACAATTTACACCAGAGTGACTCTTTAGGATACAAAATGTTGGAGTCAATTACTCAACACATTGTGGAAAAACTCATTAGAAGGACGTGTGTTTCTGAAATAAAAAAAAATGTCTGGGAGTATCATTTTGTGACAGTAACTTAAAATTGAAAGTAATCTTATTTACCACATTTCTTCTAGTATTGGCCGGTCTCTAACAGACACTGGTCTAATAAAGGCCGGGTTCAACAGTTGTTCTTTTCTTTAGACGCTGGTCTCTAAAGCCTCATTTCCACTGGTCCGTCCCGTACAGGATGGGACGGACCAGGTAATTCTGGTGAGAGTTTACACTCAGTTAAGCCTCACTCCCACTAAGCGGTTTGTTTTTAAGGCGCATGTGTGGTACAGACCGCTAGCGTGTCGTTGCGTTGATGTAGTGCGACCACTAGAAAAGCAACAACAGTGGAGGTCCTTGTCTTTTTATTGCTTTACTTTTTGTACATCGTCTCTAACAGGAATTTAATGTTGCTTGGAGGAAGATTGCTAAGAAGAATACCACCGTAAAAATAGCTATCTTAGCGCTATATTGACATTTTCTAATTTTGTCATCACTTTCTGCCAATCAACAGGTGGCAACAGGGGTTCTTCTGGAAATGTCCCGTTCTGTTTTTCTATGGACCTTAAACGCATGGGGACAGCCAAGAGGTACAGGTCAAAACAATTTGATGGATCCATTTAACAACAAAAACGCTCAAAATACCGGATTGAACCGGACTACTCAGTGGAAACGAGGCTTAATACTGGCCGGGGTCCTTTCATGCCTCGTTTCCACTAAGAGGTCCAGACCAAACTGGACCGGGCCAGTCAGGACTTTTTTAGCATTTCCATTACAAATGGACCCGTTAAGCAGCACCGACTGGTACCATTTCTGGTCCCCCGTTTGTCGTAGGTCCATAGAAAAACGGAATGGACCCATTAGGGCGGAGCTTCTGTCGTAAAATGATGTAACCCAATGATTGGGGGGGAACGGTTTTACAAAAACATCAAGCGTCTGACCAATGCTTTTCATGACTCAAGATCCAAACCGAAAGTTTGGTCCTTTTTTTGGCTGTATTCTTCTTCGCCCCCAGTAATCTTCTTGCAAAGAATAACCCCGGGCTCACACCGCTAGCGTTACAGCTCCGATGCGAGCGGAGCAGGTTTTACGCAACTTTAAAAGGAAATCCCATTGCAGGCATTCTTGTCCTGCGTCTGCGGTCGGGCCTCTGCGTCGCTGCAAATCCATTTCGTTTGGTTCAAATTTCGGCAGACGATGCAGCTGAACCACAGCAAATAAAGGGGGGATTAGCGTGAACGTCTGTGAGTTTGAAGTTTTGCTGAGTCATTATACTTGTCAGAATGACCCTTCCTGCTCTGATACCTTTTTCCTAACATTTTTTTGCTAATTCTAATTTTCATGTCACCATATATTTTCTTCATCTCAAGTTATTTAAGTTATAAACTGACCAATAAGATGCCTCAGTTAAAGCTTGTGGTGCCTGCTGGCCCAGCCTCAAACGTTTGATTGGTAGATTCTCCTGAAGAAGAAGGGGCGTGGCCTTCGAACAAGCTCACTCATGATTAGCAGCAGTAGTTGCCCTGGAAACGTGACTCAGAACGACTCGGACCAATCAGTGTTGTTTGGCTTCATGGTGGCGCCCGAAATGTAGAAAAAGGGTGACTGAGTTAAAGCATTTTCTATGGGTGACGTCACTGGCGCTATGTCCATTTATGTATACGTCAATGGATCTTTGAGTTGTGTACTCCAATCGTCGATTGAAACCAATAACTAAATAGAAGGCTCTCTTCTCAACCAATCATAATCATATTTGTGCTTTTAAAGTCATGGCTGTCTCCTCACTCCAGTCCAGATGGTAAGCCGGCCCTCATAGGCTCTGTTCTCCAACAGAAACAACCCTTTGGCACGATTCAGCCTATGTGTGTCTAGGCTCTTGGGTTTATTCATTTATGGTCCGAGCTTATCCCACGCATGCAAGATGTCACTGGTCCAGAGCCTACCCGCTAAAGATTTATGGACTCATTTGCTACATCTTTCCTGTATCACAAATAAATCATTACGTCCTAAAATTTCTCCTTATTGAAGTGTAATTAAACCCTAGCGTGTGGAGGGATCCGTCCTAATCCTGCTCTCAGTCGGGTCTGTCATCCGACTGACTTATGATTGCTGCTCTGCTCCTGGGTGATCCCTGCTTGTCTGGCAGTTTTAATAATGTTGATTGCTGTGTGTATTTTTGTGCGAACAGCAATACTCACAAACATTCCCCCCTTCTCTCTAATTTGCAACTACCTAAATGAAACCGCTATTGCGCCTTAAATAAAGAGGTTATAAACTGGCTATGTGAGTTTCAGTGGCGCTTTCTAAACACAGAATTGGCCAGTTGGCTTTAGCAGTTCCATTTCCTGAGGAGACCATGCTGTAAGTGTGTGATGTGCTGGTCATTATGTAATACTAGTCTGTCTCCCTGAAAAGGAGAATGAAATCACTACAGTGTTCTGATAGGATCCGATGCTGTAAATGCAGAACAGGGTTAGTTTGTTGGATTTTTCTGACCAAACATGAATAAATGAACTCCAGACACCATGCTTTGATCTTGATAGGACAATAGATTGAATGATGAAGCGAGGAATCGGTGTTGGTATTTTGTAATTTAGGAATAGAGGCCGATCTTGCAGCAGGTTGATTGAATCGGTTCGTCAGTCTGTTCTACCACCCTAAGACCCTCTGTGCTCTTGGTAAGAATGCGATAACGGGATTTGGTCTTCCTGAGATGTGCAGTAAGACTCAACTTTCTAACCTACAGATGCTGAGCAGATCATCAGCAGTATATCAAGTCGGTCAAGGCTTGAAAACAGGAAAACAAGGGTTTATTTCATAAAATACATACGTTTGTTGAGTTACTGCAAACTAGGATTAACTAGTGATGAACGGGTTCACTCTAGACTTGGCTTGACATATTTTTTTAATCCTTCTTTGTCTTGACTAATATTTTGTTAGAAATTCTAGGTACAAACATTGACTGTATAACAAAAGACAGGAACCACTCCCCTCTCGTGCTCTAAAAAGGAAGTACCTGCTGGTTACAGGAAGGCCAATAAACTTCCATTAAAAAACAGTAATTTTTTTCTCAGACTTTTATTTTGTGAGAATAACCATTCTTGCTCTGATACATTCTTCTTAACATGTTCTTTCTAATCCTTTTTTTTCTTTATTGCCAGTTATTCAAGTTATAAACTTACCAATCAGACACCTTAGTAAATGTGTTCCCTGCCCGCACCACCTCTAACGTTTGATTGACGGATTCCTCCAAGCTGCTTTCAGTGGGAGGGGTTTGGATTTCGAAAAAGCTGAAACAAGCTCTCTCATGATTGGCTACAGTAAATCCAATAAAAACGTGACTCAGACCGACCACTAATAGCTATCGACGGGTTGCAATATGGTGGTAGACGTATCAGGAAGAGACGGCGAAGGCCGGATTTCACGAGGGCTGAAGGTAAGGCATTTCCTATGGGTGACGTCAACACTTGTTTTGTCCAGTTCTTATATAAACGGACTATGGATACAAAGTAAGTCATAGTCTGCATTTACTCATGCCACACTTTGGACATAACTAATGCCTTAGTCATATAGCCCTGTATAGGGGTTGACCTGTACAGTTGCTGTCAGTTTATGGGGTGACCAAATTCATAGAGGGTCGTAGAGAGGAGCAGCTGCATCTTAAAAGGAACGCACATGTGTCTTGAGGCTCGTGTGGTCACCTTAAGGGTCATCATGATGGTACAAGAAAAACGTACCATTGTCATGCGTGTAGTAAGTGTATCATGAAGTATTTGCAAGTTGCACACACTTAAGACATCAAGATGATGCCGTCATACAATGTCCTTGCACAACGCTAGCCATTACTAAGGTGCAAGTATTGACCCTGGACACACCTGTGTTTCTCCTACTTCACCCCTACGTACCCTTACATGTTATTAAGTGTTTACTACAACCTGTCACCTGAGGCATACCCATAGAAAACATGTGCATGAACATTTTCACTCTAACCAAGTGGCCTATGACCTTATAACTTTTTCAAGGCCACCTGTGTGTCCTGCACAGGTTTATCCATTTTTCACTCGTAGACAGCCCGAATGCCCCTATAAGACCAGTTGCGACCAAGTCATTAACCTAATATTTACTGTAGTAAACAGTAAGAAACACAAAGTTTTTGAAATGGTTACTAAAAGCCAACAGTATTGAATTTAGCTTTGAATCAAGCTGCTGGACATTTTTCATGAGGAATTGGTGTGTTAAGGCTTGAACCCACTCTACAAGTCCCAGTTGTGATGGTTTGAGACCTCTTACTTGAAACCAGTGGCACCTAGTAACAATAGCTTAGAGTTTTACTGTCTCAGAAAAGTGAGTTTGTTTATTTTTATTTTACTCAGTATTTTAGTTGGCTGTCTGTTGAGTATCTTAGTGTAAGGGAAATACTTCTTTGAGTACAGCAACTGCTGTTGATTACCAAAGGTAAAAAAGACCATGATTTTAAATCCAAGTCTCCACAAAATGTAATAAAGAATAAATATTTCGAGTTATTTCTGAGCCTCTTGTTCTTTAAAAAAGAGCAGAAAGACTGAAAGACCTATTAAATATTGCAGCAATTAGAGAACTGCTAAAGTGCAGAATGGAGATGTGGTGGCCAGAATGCTCGCTACTAAAAGACTAATGAGGCTAATTAAGGGCAGAACAACAATACAATAGTTTGAAAAAAATGAAAAGGGAGATAGGGGGGAGGGGGCTAAATCAGAAAGTACTGTTAAATATAAACATTAAACACGAATTAGATGCCAAATCTAAACCCAAAGCTTTTCTTGAAGGAAGAGTTTGTTTTGGCTGTAAAGGAAACATGTCTACATTCCCAAAAGACTGTTGAAGCAACTTGGTTGAAACATCTCGAAAAAGAACATTTTATGACCCAACTTCAAGACAATGTCACCTCGACACATGAAAATATTTGTCAACATATTTCCAAAGGACACTTCTAAAGCTACGTTCACATCGCTCACTGCAACTTGAAATATTTCTGTTTTGTTTATTTTCTGATCCTGAAGAAAGTTTTATTTTGAAAGACTTCTGGATTCTGTTCACAACATCTGTCTGGGTCACATGACTTAAAGCAGCTACCTGCATGGCTAACTTGATCGCTAAGCTAGTTGCTCACAGCTGAATACAAAAACCAAACAATAAAATGTCTTAAAAAGTTTTTTGGGGTGAAAAGATCCAATGAGGAAACCTAAGAAAAACCTTTGTGTACAAAGAACAATAACAATGCTGTTTACAGACAAAACCGTGAGTTTTCAATGACGTACGGTATTATCGACACAGTTCTCACAGTGCCCGACTCTTGACTGTTTCACGCAGATTATAAAGATGGAGACACGTTGGATTCAAGTTTTTAATATATTTAGAAAATACTAGTTTTACAATGTTTGCATCATTTTTTTACTTTTTTTAATCTATCCCACCTTAAAAGTCAAACGTAGCTAAAGCTAGCGCCCGGTTGTTAGCCTCCACTTTGATGTTAAAGGGAAAATCTTCATCACTAAGTTCAAACGAGCTTCAAACATTTAACGGAGAATGAAGATTCAATCAAATAAAGTTGCTGATTTGTGGAAGCTTGTAAAAGGGACATTTGAGAATTTTCTTACAGCAAGTCTGAATTAGCATCCGTTCAGAAACTTTAGCACAAAAAATGTTCCTTTGTGTTGAAAAAAACCCAATGAATGAGGATTTATGTAAAGACAACACATGATGAATCATTTAGCCTGGAAGATAATCGGAGCCTGGAATGAGTGTTAAAATGAGGGAAAAAAAACATGGAATTTTCTCAAATCAGAAACGACTTCTACAAACCAACAACTTTGTTTTATTGAATCTTTATCATCTGGATAAAAAGTATCCACTGATATTTTTAGACTTTTTTTTCCCAAACAAAATTTCTTGTAGTAGCATTTTATTTTGAAGATAGATTTTCATGAGCTGGAAGCTTAAAAATACCAACTCCTGTCCCGTTTGGACCGCTCCGTAAAAATATCGTCCAATTTAAACCGGTCCGTGGCCTGAAAAAGGTTGGGGACCACTGCCCTAGAAGAATAAATGAATAATTGTGGTTTATGCCCGACCCATATTTTATGACATCAGGCCTTTATATATCAGAATAGAGGAGTGAAAGAAAACGCATGAAGCGAGATCCACAAGATTGGCACTGCTTCAACATTTTGCACCGAACCTCACATACAGACAGATTTCCACAATGGCTGCATCAACTGCTTAGGAGTCCACAAAGCAAGACTGATCTGTCTGTGTGTCTGTGTGTAAATTCAGGGTTTGTAGTGATAGAGATAAAATTTGCTTCACAGGTTAAGTTAGGGTAAGTCAAGTGTTTTTTCATTACTGTCTTTTATCATCTGTAACAAGGAGGTAATCTGTATTTACTTCGTCCTGCAAATGTATAAACTAAATAGACTTTCTGGGATGTGTAATAAAAAAAGAAAATGTGTCAGCAAACCCTCTCTTTGACTATATTTCTATATTTTGTAGCCAAACAGTTACAAGCCAAATTTCTTTGTTGCATTTTTGTTGATTTGGAGAAACACACTCAAACCACACGTTATTTGTGACAGGAAACAGAACTGACCTCTGAGAACCTCTGAACGTCCTGTGTGAGGGTCCCCACACGGGTCCAGTTGTGGTAGTTGAGAAACTTGACCACGGCCGGGTTCACAGCGTTGTCCGATGGAACAGTCCGGAAGAAGTTAGGGTACTTTTTCTTGTCAGCCAGAACTGGGGTTGTTGCTGCAAACGACAGCTGAAATGAAAAAGTTGGAAACGATTGTTAGTATAAACAGTTTTTAGCAAAGAAAACCGTTTAAATGATAAATGGTGTATTCTTATATATCTCTTCAGTACCGTCATAGACGGCCCAAAGTGGCTGTCACAGTCCCATTCACCCATTCACACACATTGACAAACAATGTCCAGCGAACATTTCAATGTGGGCCCCATATGGTTTACCTATGGGGTGAATTGGTGAGCACCAGGTGGGTCTATCCATGGGTTCCATGGTGGCCCCATCTGTGTTTGCCACCTCAGCTCAATCAAGACAATCTCCACAGGTGCTCCACAAGGCTCTGTGATTTCCCCACTTCTCTTTACTCTCTTCACAAATGACTGCAGAAGCTCAACCCCGGGAATCACATATATAAAATACACTGTCATCATGGACACCACCCAAAAAGACGTGTTTTTTTTTCTCTTCTTGGTGTAAAAATAACTGTCTGGACTTGAATGTGTCGAAAACCAAAGAGATGACCCTCTGTTTGTCTGTTAATGATGAAACAATTGAACAAGTCAAATACCTTGGTACTATAACTGATCAAAACCTCGCATTTCAGGTTAACAGTGAACACTTTTTTGCAAAATGTCAACAACGCCTCTTTTTTTCTCCGTAAACTCCATTCCATCCATCCATCCTGATAACCTTTTACAAAGCTTCATTGAATCCATCCTTTCATGGTTCACTCAGTCTTGGTGATCGCAAAACAATTAACAGAATTGTTAAAATAAGCAGTAAAATTGTAGGCCAAGAACAGGAGTCACTCATGACAATTTACAATAAAAGAGCTAAACGTAAAGGTTCACTGATCGCCACAGACGCCACACACATTCTTCTCACCCACTACAGCTTGTTGCCCTCAGGTCGCAGATTCAGATCACTGCCTTTCAAGACAAAGAGAGCTATATCCAGTTATGTACCAACTTCAGTTCGACGGCTAAACAGCTAAAGTCAGTGCCATCCTAAGCTTTTAATTATTATTTCATTCACTTTTTAACCTGGTCACTTCAACAGGTTCAAAATTATGGAGTCTGCATCTTAAAAGGGTATGTGTTTTGTATTTATGTTATTGTTTTTTTGTAGTATTCGATTTTACTGATTTATATGATTTTATGGATTTTACTGATGATTGTCTGACTCTGTCTTGTATTCCCACCAGCAAAGGAAGTTCCTTCCGGAAAAATAAAGTAACGGACTTTGAAAAGCATTTCTGTTCTTCACATGTCAGCACTTTGAAACAAACATTCTGAGCTCCTCTCATATGCACACTTCAACCATGGAATGTGCTGTACTTTGAATTTGCTCCATTGAGCTCAAAAGTTCAATAGTTCACATCTCTAAATCAGTTCTTGTTTGTAATAAGTGAGTGTGTACCAAACTTTAGAAAAAACAAATCTCCTAATACAAGTGTTTTTTAAAAGCTCGTGAATTAAAAATCAAGTTACAAATCCCATCTGATTGCAAAAATAGCTGCCTGGAAATATTGTACTAAGTTGATATTTAGCATTTAGCAAAGCATTTAAAAACTCCTGAACGATTGTGGTTGTTGGATCAAATTAAGAAAACATTTCCACTTTACAGCTGCCACTTTATGTTTTGCTCAGTAAAACACGTTGCAGAAATGACACTGCTTTTCACACATTCAGCTAAATTAGGAGTAAATTTACAAGGATTTTCCAACCTTCAAAATGTAGTGTGAGTGAGACATCTCACTGACAGAATTATGTCTTCAAATTGTCTAATTAAGGCCATTTTGTTTTACAAAAACTATTTAGCAAGACAGATAAAAGCCCATAAAAACTCCCTTTCAATGTCTGTATGTAAGCTGGCACAAGACATTTTGATTTATTTAGGATTTTATCAGGATTTATTTATCGAGGGATATCAATCAGTGTGGTTAATTACATTTTTTTTTCTTTTGATCTATGATAAACATCAAAACAAGAATATTTTACCTTTGACTGAAACCACAAGGTTCACAAGAAAAGAAAAATAAACCCCTTAGAAATTGGGCTTATAAAAAGTTAACAAAAGGTTGTGGAAACATTGGAGTTGGCTTCGTAGGCTTCTGTAGGCATCATATGCGTCATAGGCTTTTGTAGAATTCATAGGCTTACTGTATTTAAGCTGCATAGGCTTTCATAGGATTTTTTTGTGCTTGTAAAGGTTTTATATGCCTTTATAGCATTTTATAGGCTACATAGACTTTCTAAATGATTTTACAAGCTGTTATAGGCTTTTAGAGGCTTTCGTAGGCTTCATAGGCTTTCATACGCTTCATAGACTTACATAGGCTTCATAGGTTTATATAGGTTTTTATAGACTTTCATAGGCTTGTATAGGCGTTATAGGCTTCTTAGGCTTTGTAGGCTTCATAGACTTACATAGGCTTTTATAGGCTTCATAGGTTTTTATAGGTTTCATAGGTTTATATAGGCTTCTTAGGCTTTTATAGACTTTCATAGACTTTCATGGGCTTATATAGGCTTCTCAGGCTTTTATAGACTTTCATAGACTTTCATGGGCTTATATAGGCTTCTCAGGCTTTTATAGGCTTTTGAAGGCTTCATAGACTGACATAGGCTTTTATAGGCTTCATATGTTTTAATAGGTTTCATAGGCTTATATAGGCTTCTTAGGCTTTTATAGGCTTTTATAGGTTTCATAGACTTCATAGGTTTTTATAGACTTCATAGGCTTATATAGGCTTCTTAGGCTTTTATAGACTTTAATAGGCTTCTATAGACTTACATAGGCTTTTATAGGCTTCTATAGACTTACATAGGCTTTTATAGGCTTTATAGACTTACATAGGCTTTTATAGTCTTCATAGGCTTCATAGGCTTTTAAAGGCTCCACAGGTTTTCATGGGCTTTTATAGGCTTACATGGGCTTCATAGGTTTACATAGGCTTCATAGGTTTTTATAGGCTTCACAGATTTTCATAGGCTTTTATAGGGTTCATAGGTTTACATAGGCTTGTATAGGCTTTTTAGGCTTTTATGTTTTTCATAGGCTTCATAGGTTTTTAATAGGTTTCATAGGCTTTATAAGCTTACATACGTTTCATAGATAACATTTAAAGATGAGGTGTTGCAAATCATTAAATATAATGGTGACAAAGATAGTTAATAGATTTGTTAAACTTTAAAGCAGTTTATCAATTTGGCATTTGTAGACAATAGTCTCATTTTAGATATTAGTAAGTCCTACTAGGTATGTTGATAAATCTCATTTGGCTTAGTGTGCTAATAAATGTCTTACTAACACCCGCTCTCCTTGGTTTGTTTACATTATAAGAGGGGTCATCTGGACCCCACAAGACAGTGCGCTGAACTTTTTTTTAATAATTGATTTTTGAGTTTCACTAATGTCCATGACAGACCCATAAAATCCTGTCCACCTTTGTCCACATTTGTCATGGAAGGAATCACACATCAATATGTGGTTGGAGTCATCTGGACCCCAAAGAGAGCGGAAGGGTAAAACTTGTTAAAGAATTTTATTATTATGTGTTACCATTTCATAGGCTTTTATAGGTTTCATAGGCTCCATGGGCTACCTAGGTTTTCTTAGGCTAGTTCAACAGAGTAGTATCCGGGCCTTGGCACAGAGAAGTTGCAGTTCCTTTCTAATCAGAAGTAGCAGGTTGTGGAAGGTGTTCATAATTATATGAACCATCAAGAGAGATGGTGAAATGGTTAAAGGACAGATGTTTCCGGCTTAGCCTCTACAAAGATGTTGATAAATAGTTTGTAGTCAAAATTGCTCCAGCTAAAGGTCAGTGCACCAATTCAGGCATTCTTGGCATCTTGTCCATCTGGGTGATTGCTGTTGATTTTACTGAGAAACGGCTTCAGATGGTCGTGAAAACGTCTTGGTTGTGACTGATGTTTTTCCCATAAAGGATCACACGAGTTTTTCAGTTCAGTCATACAACTTTTAAGAAAACATACTCATGTTAAAAGAGTAAAAAGACTGAATCCAATTTTCCAAAGGGATGTGCACAAGGTGTGCTAAAAAGTTGTGACCATTGAAACCAGACCATACAAATCTTTCCTCGACATCAAGTTTTCCTGCCAGCAGCAGTTAAAAACAGGCTTCTCTACAGCTTCCTCTCTGACCTCGCTGCAAGGTTGCAGAGGGCTTCTCTAATACCACAGAGGATCTGCTGCCCCTCTGAGCTGTAATGTTTTCTGAAGACTTGAGGTGAATCACAGACACTGTGTGGATGGTGATGTAGTTAAAAAATGTGCACACAAGGGATGTAGCGGTTCAATTAATTTCATAATTTGTGGTTGACGATACAATTGGTAGTCAAAATTGGTTCATTTTGAACGATCTGATTCATGGTCAAAGACAATAGTCAATATTAGGCTTGCACGATACATCGCAAATTTATCGCCATCACAATATCAGCCTGTACAATGTATGTATTGAAAAATATTTGCAATAAATAAATGTTTACACATGTAAAAAGAATCATATGGCAACTTGACGTATTTAACAAATAGAATAGAGCCCTTTTCACATTTGACCAATCGGAGGACCTCACCTATGTTAGACATCCTATGTAGACGTGGGTCATTTTGAGTATAACTTAAGTTCTGTTGAATTTATTTAAATAAAACGGATGCATTGAAATGGAGCTTATGTTGTTTTGCTACATGTTCATGTATCGCAAGTCATATCGTCATAGCAATATTGATGACTAATATCGCACATCGCAAGCTTTCTAATATCGTGCAGCCCTAGTCAGTATTGTGATCAAGCAAAGTTTGCTGCTCAAAAGCAGAAAAAGTCAGATACCTATTTGAATTCTTTTAGGTTAACCGTTTTGCCAAGAATGATTGTTGTTCCTGTGTTCATTTTTGTGCTCAGGCAGAGCAGGAAATTATTGTCAAATGTTTATAACAAATATGCACTCTTTGTCTTTTTGTTTGTGTTTTCTGTGTTCTAGTTGCCTGGTTTTTGCACTGGAGCAGTTTTTTATTGGAAAGCTGCCGTCTCTGTAGCTTTTTCTTACAGGATAAGCAAGAAAAAAACATGAATGCATCAGCTTTTGCTGAAAAACCCAACAGCTCTGATTAGTTCTTGTGGGATTTCATTGCAGACTAATCTGCTGAACCTAACTGTGATTTGTCTTTGAATAATGAAGTGGCTATCACAAGGAAACCAGAAAGATTAATCAAACTCATTATGCTGTGATCTTTACTCGCGTTACACCAAAGGTTTTAGCTCCTGATTGCAGCCTTTGTATTTTTTTTATGGCCAGTGTTTATGCAACAGGTTTTCTTTGTTAAGTGCAGGTCCTTTTTGTGAGCATAAGCTCTGACAGTCAGGCTTTTCACCACTTTTTTAAATCATTAACTCAAAACCAATTCTAAGGGACTTTACTAATGGAAAATAATGGGAAATAGCAAACACTTAATTGAATTTTTTTTTTAATAAACTGCAGTGAAATCAAACTTGTTGGGTCTCCTGTAAAAAAAATAAAAAAAAAGTAATTCTTTATCAATTTTTTACAGTCTGATTTTTTGTAGTTGATTATGCACGTGAGAAAATAGCTTTGTATTTTTAACATGAAAAATACACTTAGAAACCTTAATTAAAGATGTATATCTGGCCAGAGGCAGGACTGGGAGGGGGCAGGGTAAAAAGTCCCACCCCTGCCACCAGTTTTTAAGTTGACAAAGAATAAGAAAGTCTAGTCTGCTTTCGAGTCATAGGGGTGTGGATTTCCAGCAAGGTCATTCCTGATTGGCGAGAGTGGTTGCCGTGGAAACGATGACTCAGACCGACTCGGACCAATCACTGCTTTCTGATGGTCTAAAGCGGGGATAGGCTACTCCAGGCGTCGAGGGCGGCATTCCTGCATGTTTTCCAACATACCCTGCTGTGGCTTGTTCTCATTGGCTAGACACACCTGAACCAGGTAATCAGTCAGGAGTAGGGCTTGGATACCTCTACCTATCTCTGCTCTTAAGCCTCGCCTTGGTTTTCATGTCACAGAAATCCTTGCAAACCTCATGCCTAAAAATATACCAGAGCATCTTCAAGGGGTCCAGACAAGTAAATTAGTTGCAACTGGAGGTCATAAGTCACGCTTATTCTACATTCTTTGTTGCATTGAACTAACGTGCAACTCTCTGTTCATTCTGCAATTTTCACATTATCACTACATCACCTTACAATCCTATTTATATCTATTTGCTCAATTTCATACCCTTTATTTGGGAAATTAATCAAGAAAGAGGGTCCAAACTTCCTTGACTAGGGATTATTACTAGTTAAAGACAATTCATCCATACATTTATGAATACTGGAACACAGGAATACTGATACTGTGCGGAAAGTACAAACCCATACAAATTATATCGCACTCCAATATAATCATGAAATACAATCATGAGATTTAATCAAACAAACCAGAAGTCAGTCTTGTTTCTGTTTCATCTACCTTTCTGTGGTAAGTCACAAAGCCCTTTCATTGCAATGAGTCAATGTTCCAGGATCCTTTGCAGAAGAAGGTAAAAGAAAGTTTGTCAAAAGTTCTTGCTGCTGCAAGAAACATGGCAGCGGATCCTGGGATTGTATTTAATATTCAAAAGAGGCATTTGGCTCACCATGGGAGCACACAGCTGGGGAGCTAGAACTCGGGGAGAAGCTTTACACCCCACCTAGACTGCAACTAAATCTCATTAGCACCTAAACGGAAGAGAAAGGAAGACGTTGTAGGTAAATTGTAGAAGACATAAATGCAATTAAGTGATTCATTATATTAATTAAAGCAACAAAGTGTTTTGAAACATTACAATGAAAATAGTTTTGGAAAACAAAATCCTTCCCGATCTCAGAGTGATTTCTTTGTTACTAGTATAAGATTATAATTACCGTATATACACCGCTCTTAATAGAGGTATAATGAAATGTAAAAAAGAGGAAAAATAAAAAGTATGCAAACTTAACAAGGAAACTCAGGAAAAACTGAATAAGTGAGTATTAAACCCTTGTGCTCTCTTATGGGTCCAGATGACCCCACCATTATATTGATGTGTGATCCCTCCCATGACAAAGGTGGACTGCCAGTGTAATCACAACACATTCGAGTGACCGTTTTCATTACAAAAGTGTCCGTTAACTCAAGAATATGAGTTTTTCAGGTTTCCACATTGAAAACTCTAGTGTCCATGTGTCATAATGCGATTTTTAAGTCAGTTTTTGGGCTCTATAGACAATGGTTCACTTTCGGCTTATCCCTTTCGGGGTCGCCACAGCATAACAGCACCCATTGTTTCGCATCAGTGATTTGGCAAAGTTTTTACGCCGGATGCCCTTCCTGACACAGTCCTGTACTTGAGGGGCACAGGGACCCACTTAGGCAGCAGCGTCAAGGGTCTTGCCTAAGGACCCAATCTGAGTGGGGATCAGTGGACAACCCTGGGAATTGAACCCAGGGCTCCTGCGTGCCAGCCCTTCATCTAGCCCACTGAGCCACCCAGCCGCTGGGCTCTATAGACAATACACGTGGCAAATGTACACAGGTCTAAAGTTAAACCAGGTCGAACTTTGACCAACCGGGGACTCAGATTTGGTAGTGACACTTAGGTAGAGTCCTTTTCAAAACATGAAAGTGCCAATAATTTCGATTTGTGACCTGCTGGAATTCTATGACACCAAGTCATTCATATGTCAGAATAGAACTCCAACTCTCCTCCAACTGTGAGTACATGCGCTAGCTTTGGGTAGCAACAGTCCAGTGTGAACACCATGGCAAAAAGGATGTACACAATTTCATGTTTTTGAACATCCCTGGGGTGTACGTGCCATAAGAAGGGATTTATTCAGGAAATACCTGCTGTAGTTTTTTTTTTTTTATAACATATTTAAGCAATGTGCAAAACAAGTATGGAGTCAATCTCTCAATATTCTGTAGCACAAACTGTGTTATAAGGACACCACACAAAAGTGTGTACTCTCCTCAATACCTAGCTTTTGTTGGCAGGAGAGTGATGGCCTCCCCCATTTTCAATAACTTGTATTGTAGCACATCGTCTATTCTTGCACGTCAGTCATACACATACTAACTGTTCCTATCTCCGGTGTACATTCTTTACTCAGTGTGTCAAAATTGTAATCTGGCATTAAACCTATGCTGTGCAAGCACTCTGCTATTTGGATTGCCCCAGAAAAGGCATTCAGTCATGCCAGCTCTGGTGCACAGACGTTTCCCTCGAGCACAAAGGGTTTCCTCTGCAGCACTTTGCCATTATTCAGCGTGTTTGACTTTTACTAAAACCACATGTCAAAGACAGTGCATGAGAATCACGTGTTCAAAAAGAAATGAAGCTGGGAACAAAATAAGAGGAAAATGGAGACACTAAAAGGGAAGAAGAGTTCTGATTTCAACAAGATTTTTCCAGTTAAATAAATCTTTAAGGGTATACGTGTAAAGCTATGATCACACCGAATGGGATTCAAAATTTCAATATTAACTTATTGAACAAATGCGATTGGATGTCCTGTATCTTGAGTGTCAGGGGTAGCATTGTATACATAGTGCATTCCGGGTGGTGTGGCAACAACTCCAGACTAGTGAGAGACAGCAAGTCATAAAACTGGAGCACAGAGACAGAAGTACCGCTGAAAGCGCCATCATTCAGGTGAAGCTCCTGCAGTAAATGGTGAAGTTCACCATACTCGGAGAGTCTCTGAATGACCTCAAGATTCCAGATATGGAGACGTGATTACTGATGCTTTTGAAGAGCTCTTCAAAATAAATAAACCTCATCTCTCAACTATAGATACTACTGACTATGGATAAGATATACGGATATATATATTGAATCCTCCCTGGAAGGCCAAAAACCTTTAATGGTAGTTCCTCCCAAATGCAAGGGGAGTGTGTAGTTCCTTCCATCCAGGAACGGGACATGCCTAGACTTCCCTCCCCCCGGTCACTTCCTCCTGCTCTTCTGGGTGGACCCCAAGGCATTCCCAGATCAACCGAGAGATGTAGTCTCTCCAGCGTGTCCTGGGTCTTCCCGCCCAGTGGGACATGCCTGGGACACCTCCTCAGAGAAGTGTCCAGGAGATGCCCCAATTGGCTCCTCTCAATGTGGAGGAGAAGCAGCTCTTACCAGAGGTTCTTACCCTATCTCTAAGGGAGCGCCCAGCCATCCTACGAAGGACCTCATTTGAGCCGCTTGTATTCGGGACCTTGTTCTTTCGGTCACGACCCAGAAATCATGACCATAGGTCTGTACTGGAATGAAGATCGACCCCCAAATTGAGTTATACTTTCAGGCTCAGCTTTCTCTTCACCAAAATGGACCAGTACAGTGACCGTAGCGGACGATACTCCAATCCGTCTGCTGATCTCACGTTCTGATCTATCCTCACTCGTTAACAAGACCCCAACATACTTAAACTCCTCCACCTGAGGCAGGAGTGTTCAACATTCCGAGAGTTGTAGTTTATGAACACATTTTTGGAAAAACATCAGAGAATTTACCACGTGTCAAATAATGAGTGTTTTAAAGCAACTACATGACTGAGTAGTATTTGTGACAAAAGGCTGATGAAATGTACACATATCAAAAGTAAAAATTAATTGTGTCTACGTTAAAACCTTTTTAGTTATTTTTTAAGGACTAAAGAGAGACGTCCACCTGTTCTGTCCTATACCTCATATCAAATAAATCAAAGAGGATTTTTGTTGTAAAATATAGTATGTGTTCAGCGTACTGGACACAGCAGTTTCATGGAGCATTGATCAATACCAGGTGTCACTTGTCACCAGTGGGTTTCAGAGATTCAGAGGGAAGGGGAAAAATCGGAAATCCACCTGGCATTACCCTCACCGTGAGCCGAGCTTACAGAACTGAGCCATTTTTCATCTGTCAGCGGGCTGACCTTGACTGATAGGACTAAGAAGCAGTGAAACATTGCTATCATAAAACAGGGTCACTCTCTCCCATCAATCCAGATATAAAGGAAGGAGTGCATATTGACTGAGTGTTTGAAAGGCTGGTAAAGAAGCTTGTTTATGTTTGAGGATGATGAGGCAGCACTTTGAATTGACATGGGATCTCTCATACTGTACAATCAATGAATCTATTGCAACTCATCAGAAATTTATGTGAACATCAGTTTCTTAATTCTATAAGAATTTATACAATTTTAAGATAATTTTGATGTCTCACATCACATTTAAGCAACAAAATCTGAGGAGAGGAGGCGAGTGTTAAGTGATGCCATTCTGCCACCTAGATCCATAAACTATTCTATTTATAATTTGAGATTTAATACCACAACCTGAACTCTTGCTGTGTTTCCCGTTGCTGCCACTTGGCTGCCCATGAATGATTAATGAGTCGCTGCTGAACTTTAGACCATTATTGTTCTTCTCCCCGACCCTCTCTACCCCATCCCCCACCCACTGCCGAATCATCTCTTGAGGAACATACAAGTTAAGAATCATTGTTTCCTCGTAATTGCAATGAACTTGATATGTGGTTCTGACACCATTTCCTCTCCGTAAAGCGTAGCAGTTAAGAGTTTAAAGCACTGCAGTTATTTTAGCCAAGTAGTTCTATTGAAAAATCAAGCATTTTTTTCTTGATTTGAAAATACATTTTAGTTCGTTTTTTTTCACAAGTTTAGTTTCATGAAATAAATGTGTCAAGTTTGATTGTTTAAATGACCGTCAAATGAAAGATTTACTCAGTCTCAGGAGTAATAAAAATGGGATAAAGGAAAAGACCAGGGAGTTATATAAAAACTAAAATGTCTAGCACATTGTGTAAAGTCACTGAAACTTGTGACACCAAATGAAATGTAAAGGATTCACATAAAGCGGTTAAGGCTTAGTCCCAACTGGTCACATGGGTGGATAGGGGACGTTTGCAGGGGAAAAATTTGCCCCTGTGTTAGCGTATAAAACATCGAAGTCGTAGACTGCTCAGTGAGCCCATAGAGCCAAAATGTTGGTGCACATTTTTTTCTATGGGCATGCTGCGGGTGACAGGTAGTAGCTAGCACTTATGCAACATATTATGGTAAGTAAAAGCTAAGTAGGTGAGACACAAGGGTGTCTTACGGAATCCTGCAGAAACCACAAAGATCCCATTGGTGATGTCAGGGGATAAGTGTGTGTTCTTAGACCTGTTGGTTATAATGAAGAAATTAGACAATAGGAAGTATAGTTTTTGTGGGTGTCCTACAGACACAGAAGCCACATTTCCAAAGAGCGTATTTTGAGCATTTTTATTGTAAAATGAACCCATTAAACAGTACCAACTGGTACATGTTGAGGGCCCCCATCCGTTGAAGGTCCATAAAAAATTAAAGGGAATGGTTGGGGTGGAGTTGCTGAAAGATGGGTAGAAAGTGATGATAACATTAAAAAGCAGCCACATAGCTAGCAATCCAGTCTTCCTCTTTACAGTGGTATTCTTAGCCACCTGCAATCTTTTTCCAAACAACATTAAAGTCCTGGTATAAACGATGTATAAAAAGTAAAGCAAGAAACTACAATGACGGAATGACACACTAGCGATCTACACCATGCATGCAACTGGACTGAACCTCTTACTGGACCTGACCTTACCGGTGGAAACGAGGCTTAAAGATTTACCTTCACACCTGTGCGATCAGCATTTGCACACGGTCAGTAAGGAGCTAGTGCAGCCTATTATGACTGGAGTGTGACATAAGGGCATCCTACGACAGCATCCCCTGTACATCATAAGTGAGTGTAACTTCCATTGTCCTTACAGACATGTCACAAATGAAAACAATCGTACAATCCATTTTAAACAACACCCTTTAAGATGGCTTCAAGGAAACTGCTGGACAAACCCTGGTCTCCCCCCTCAAATGCGGCTGCTCCTGTCAATGACTCTCCACAGGCCATGAAAACCCCAAAATCCGCAGCACCTGTACAAGTCAGCCCCCACCTATAAACTCTTAAGAAAGACAGAATGTTGGATCCTGGTATGTTCCTTGAAAGAAGACTGAAAGGATGAAAAAAATTCATGAATATGGGGGTAAAAAGCACAAATATCCACCAACGAAAAACATTCCTCTTTGACAATCAAGTGTTCCGTGACCACCAAAACATTCAATCCAAAGACCATTCCAAAAAAAATCAGATTGGGAGAGATTACAAAGATATGTTCCTTAGAACTAATGGGATAAACTGGAAAGGCCTAAATCTAAGACTGATCAAGACGTAATGTAATAGAACAAAATGCCCTTAAATACTAGATCCATTCATTGTCTGAACCTGCTGAATACCTTTGGGGTAACAAGGTTGCTAGACCCAACTACTGTTGAGCAGAGGTTGGTGTCAAGAGTCAACACTCTGTCTCCCCTTCTGGTTACCGGCAGGAGCCATTTCCAGAGTACTGACTGCACTACATCTCCCAGAAACCTCAGTGCTTAGTTCCTGGGTGCCACTCAGCTGCCTTTCATGAGCCTGGCTCAGTGCAAAGTATTGTTTGTGCCACCCTGCTTGCATTACCGAGTGTTTCTATCTAGAGCTGATCTTCTGTTTCTGACCCTGCTTTATCTCTGATTGGCTGCTGCCTGCCCTGACCCTCGCCTGGATCCTGACTACTCTACTCTCTTCTTGGATGATCCCATGCTTGTGATTGACCTCTGCCTGTCTGACCCTGATTTAGCTTTGTGGACTTTTAGCTGTGCTTAGTTCCTGTCTGAACTAATAAACCTGCTGCGTGTGGAACCAGCTGTCTGCCCGTCTGTGACAGTGGGGCTCACCTTGAACAAGTCTCCAGTCTGCTGCTAGGCCTAATACTATATACTCGAACAAATGCAGAAAGTATGGCAGAATTAGACGAGAAATCAGAATTCAACTGCATCAGAATTAATGTTAGCTCTCTCAGTCAAAACAAAACCTTCATCCATAGTCCAGATGCAGCTGTGAAAATGTGTTTTTAAGCATAGCAGTTTCTGGAACACATTTGATTTATTCTACAATTCAACCAGTTGTCATTATCAGGGGACAAAACACAGTTGCTTCTATAGGAAGTGGGTTCTCAGAGCTATGCTCCAGGTGCCTTTTGAGTCTAGGTGGGGGATTGGGACTAGATAGGTGTAAGCTTCTATGTCCTTCAGGCATGTTAAGAGTTGTAATATTTATGAAGTTGTGCAATCGATTGTTACAAAATGTGAGCTGAAATGTGCTTCTCGTGCTGCTATAATGTCTGTAAAATGTTCTGAATGTAGACTTCAATTATCTTTTTTCATATACATGCATATTCTTTCTTCTATTTTACCCTATTGATGTCATTTTTAGACATTTGTATGAAGTCTCAAAGGAAAAGAGGCAGCAGCTTGATGTGAAACAGCTTAAGTTGTAATAGAACACCCTGATGGTGCTCGATTACAGATAATTCCAAAAATGATTACGCATCAATAAAGATAACGTCACCTGAAGTTCACTAAATTGGAGGATTTCTAACAGTGGAGTGAAGTAAACTCAATATTAAGTGTTTAACCTAAAAAAACTGGATGATCATGTCATTTTATGGATATGTAGCACAAATAATTTGACACTAAAAAGTCAAAGAAGTCTTATATTATTTGGGCTGTGACATAGTATTTTGATATTTCTATTAATAGTTTTTGTACAGACACTTCTCTCTGCATCACTATTAAGCAAAACAAAAGGCATTATTGAACAGAAACCAGATACATTCTTTGAAGACACAAACCCTTTACAGTCACATGGACACATTGACACACCAACCTATAACCACCAGCAGCAATGTGGGATTCAGAGTGTTTCCCAAGGACACTTCAACATAAAGCTAGACAGGAACCGAACCTGCAATCACCAATCAGAGGTCTGTCTTTGAAATATTTATGTAACATCGTATTTTTTTTTATTATTTTACAATTTAACTACTTGACGTCTGTGTTATTGGAAAACTTTTGTTGAGGCAAACTTCAGAGTTTGTTTGTTTTCCATCATCTGTGCGTTGAATATGATTTCTCGCAAATGACCCTCACCTTGTTTCAGTTTTTGTCTGCAACAGCTGCCTCCTCAGTGGAAATAAATGAGTTTTGGGTAGGATTGTTCTTCTCTGCCATTCCACCAAAAGCCCTGTCAAAGGCTCCAGATGACACCCTTTTTGTGTTTATTTTATGATAGTTTCTTGATTTAATTAGTTTTTTGTTTTGCTCAAAAATGTTTCAGACAATGTTTTAAGGTTCTTTTCTAATAAAAAAATGTGGAACTTTAGGTCCAAAAATGAATCCCTACAAGAGTTTACACTAAAAAGTCTCTTTTTAGATCACCCGTCTCATGTAATCTTGTTTTAGAGTTTTTTATTTTTAAATTAAGATCTTAGTTTTTTGCAGTGTTACTGTCTGAACTGTGTTTTTCTGTCTGTAAGCTTTATTTGTTTCCTTAACCTCTTGACTTCAAGCAATGAAAATGTGTCCTCTGTAGAAGAGAATTCTAAACCTGAATATCTTCCAACCATTGCACAAATGAACTCTTTGGTATCTACAGAGAACATTCGGAGCTTTACAAGCACACCAAATGTGAAGGGGTGGATCTCTGGGAATTGTAGTTCTTAGTGGATTAAAAAACCTTTTGACTGGACAGTGGTAGTCAGATGGGCTAATGTATTTCCTGTTCATGGTTACTTGATATGAATCTAATTTCATATAGTTACAAACCATCAAAACAAACTAGACTGTATTAAGAGGAATAAAAAAAAAATTAAAGGTTTCAGTAAATGTGACGAATTTCTTTAACAACAGCAAACAATTCCTTCAGATCTAACAGTGAGACCTGGTCTAAAAGTACAGTAACTGTGGCTGTATGTCAAAGCCAGATAATAGTAAATACATTTTTCTTTGTAGTATTGAGTTAATGCTAAATCCAAGCCTGTCACAGAAACCGGAAAGCCCCTTCTACATTTTTCCTCACTCATATTGCTTTTGTTTTCCCATGTCTTCCTTCATATTTGTCTTGGCACATGCCCGGGCTAATATTGATGGACACACATGGTGACTCTCAAGTGGTCTTTTTCTTTTTTTTTTCTTTCACACTGCCAGAAAATATCTCTGGGCAATGGTTAATGAACAGCTCCCAAGAACCGTAGAGACTCGGCTGGACTGCAGATGCCTTGGGGCATTGACAGACCAACTGGAAATCACTTCCCAGTATATCCTCAGCCGATAACGGAGTTTGAACAATGAAGTGGGGAAGAGTCTTTTGAAAACCGAAGAAAAGTCTCGGTCCTATTTTGTCTATGAAATTACTGCTACTCAGTTAAAAAAAGAAAAAAAAAACATTGCAATAAAACAGCTAAAACATCTATTATAATTTAGAAATTTCCCAGGTTTAAAGTATTTTTGAAAGTTAAACAGCTGAAGAGAAAGAGTCTGTTTATGTCAACAGATGCCACAAAAAAGTTTAACTTCCTTGACACCGACACATTTCGTGCAACAAGTAATCTGAAAAATAAAGTCAAGTAATTCATGCACATTAGTTTAGTTTGGTGAAGGGTGAGTTCCTTTACACAGTTATGACCTAAATAAATAAATAATGTCTCACTTTTGTCATTTGGTGTTGAGACTTAATTCAAAGAAAATACTAAACAAGTACACATTAATACTGTATTTTCTCTTTCATATGACACACAAAAGCTTTATTTTTTTTAAAAAATTGACAATGCATCTTACTGTCTGGAGCACCGGATATATGGATTAATTCTGGTCGTCCCTACTGATGTCAGATCGATTTTGAGAGGTGCACATCGCTCTGTCAAAATGCTTGCTTTTTTAAATATAAATTGGAAACAAGGTTTTGTGTTACTGTGAATACCCTAACTCAGCTAACATGTAGCCCTGTCAGACTTTTTCCTTTATGTCTTACTAACGAGGTTGGGAAGAACAGGTATAGTAAATACAGTCTTGCTAACCCTTCTTTTTTAAGTGTCTTTAAAAAGGTTGGAAACTAGTGTAATCACAGAAATGTATTTTTTAGCTGTAATGTTCGGTTTTTTAATGTGTTACAGATACTATGAAGATGCTAACATTGCTAACGTGTAGCAGTGTCAGACTTTGTTTTTTTTACGTCTTACAAACAGGGTTGGGAGGTACAGGTATTGTAAATATGTTTACGTTGCGAACCTTTCTAACACGGCTAACATGTAGCAATATCATGTTGTGTTTATTTTTATGTGTCACTAACAAGTTTGGGAGTTAGCATCATCAGTAATGTTTGTTTTAGCGATTGGTTTTCTCAAAAAAGGATAAGTGCTCACAAATTTAGACATATTTATGAACAATAAAGAAACTGTCATTTTCCATAAGTAAAAACTATTTGAATTTTGAATAAAACAGCTTTTAAGCAAACCCACCTTTGTCCTGCTGACTGAAAAATGCTAATATATTAACAAATACAAGACAAACTTGAGCTCATCAATGATAATGTTAAATAGCAATGTATATGTAAGTATATGTTTGCATGTGATTAGTGTCATGGAATTTAAATATCAAGTGTCCATGAAAGAGGTTTTCATAAATGATGGTACAGTGCCTGTAATGTATTCCAGCAGAAGAAAAAAAAACATCTTTTCAGTTTAGAACACCTGCAACTAAAGAAAAAATAATTACAAAGGGACTGAGTCAATCAGCCATGGATTTTCAATTACTTTTCCAGGAGTCTTCATGAAACAGCCTCAGCTGTGAGAGACGCTGTAGAACAGTTAGAGCAAACGTGAACGAGTCTGGTAATTCATTTCAGTGAACTTCCCTCAACACTCTTTTTTTCTTAGCTGGAAGAGTCACTCCACTGTGCACTGAGAGGAGAAAAAACAGGAGGCAAAGATGTTGCTGTAGGGGGAACACAAAGGTTGTTCAGAAATAAAGAAAACTCTCTCCTCCAGTTTCATGCTTTCCCTCTTGCCTTAGCTCCATCTTTACTCTCTCTGACTTTTCAATTTCCAGAGCCCTGCAGGGGCTAGAAGGCTAGCTCAACCAAAGACTGTAAGTTTTTAAAATTCCATCTACTGAGATATACGAAAGACATTGTTGAGATCTGAAGTGGCCTGGAAGTCAAACAGCAAGAACAGACTAGGATGTATTACACATGAGACTGTTAAACTGGTGGAATATAAGCAGTATAATAAAATCTCCATGGTAAACCTGTTCTGGGATTTACACTTGATCAGAACACTGGATTTATTCTGGTCCATCTGTGATGAGTCTCCCTTGTGTTGTGTGCAAAGGCTCTCTGATGAGAGTCGGTTAGGCTACATTGTCTCCGTTATGTCACTGGACATATCCAGACATTAAGCGTAGACATGACGGAAGCCATGTAAAATTTCTGATTTATGAAAGAAAGTTCAATATTTTGTGTCAATAAAACATACCGTGAATGCAGTAGAAGTGAAACGTAATGGAGCCACAGTGCAACAGAAACGCAACGTAACATAGACGCAATGCAACAGAGACTTAACGCATCGGAGATGCAACCCAGCTGAGATGCAATGCAACAAAGATGTAATACAACGGAGACGTAATGCAACTGAGATGCAACGCAAGGGAGATGCATCCAAACAGAGACGCAATGCAACAGAGATGCAATTGAGTGAAGATGCAATGCAGCGGAAACATAACACGATGGAGGGGTAACGCAATGGAGGCACAATGCAAAGGAGGCACGACGTAACAAAGCAACCGAACCGAGACGCAACCCAACCGAGACGCAACCCAACCGAGACGCAACCCAGCTGAGACGCAACCCAGCTGAGACGCAACGCAGCGAAGGCGCAACGCAGCGAAGACGCAACGAAGCTGAGTCGCAATGAAGCTGAGACGCAACGAAACTGAGACGCAACGCAACAAAGACACAACACAGCGAAGACGCAACACAGCGAAGACGCAACGCAGCGAAAACGCGACGCAGCGAAAACGCAGCAATGACGCAATGGAAACATAACACAATGGAGGCATAATGCAACGACGCCACAAAGCAACCCAGCTGAGACGCAATGCAGCAAAGACGCAACGCAGCTGAGACGCAACGAAACTGAGATGCAAAGCAGCGAAGACGCAGCAAAGACGCAATGCAGCAAAGACGCAATGGAAAGATAACGCAAGGGAGGCGTAACGCAATAGAGGCACAATTCAACGGAGGCACGACGCAACAAAGCAACCCAGCTGAGACACAATGCAGCGAAGACGCAACACAACGGGAGATACGGAGGCATAACACAGTGGGGGTGTAATAAAATGAAGGCATAATCCAACAGAGGCATAACCAATGGAGGTGCAACACAACGGAAGCACACTGAAGACGAGGTAGAGGATTTAACGTGTGACTACTTACAGATTTTTACCATTAAGAGGCATCTTTCGATCTACTGTAAAAGCGTTCCCAGTGTTCTTTTTAAATCATGACTATGCTGTTTTTAGCCAAAATCCCAGAGTCTGTGTTGTTTTAAGACATAGTTTCTGAAGAGAGTCAGTAATTTATAAATAATTCACCTCTGAGTTGTGGACTGTTGGCACATCAACCCTGCCCCCATTTTCTTCTCATTTTACGTGCTCTTGTGCCAGCTTACATCCCTTTACAACATGACCTAACATCACTGGTGCACGAAAAATGGCGAGTAATGTTGGAGTAATCCAGCTGTACATCTTAGAGCCAGACACCATCTCAGCTGAGAAAAACAAAGACGTCCACGGACTTATTTGTCCACAAGTGGATGCATCAGAATGAAGTGGAGCAGGAAAGTAGTGTCCCGACAATGTTGTTCTCTATTTCACAGCTTTTTCCAACTGCATTTTTTCATCTGCTCCTGATTCACAATAATTTAAAGAAAGAAATACTCAGGAATTCCGTTTTGAGCTTGAACTAGTTAAAAACACCAAAAAATACTATTTTCATCAAAGTGGGTCTTAACATATTTTGACACTTTTGGCTGCTGAAGTTTTATTAACATTGGAAATACAATTTTAAAAAAGACAAGTTGCATTGACGTTGTCACTTTGATAGATAAATTAGGATAATCTGTATATTAACTTTCTCAAAAAATGTGTAAGATCAAGAATAGCTGTGCAATTTATTGAATTAGATGTCCAAATACTTCCATGCAAAATATGAGGCCTGCCTGGTGTTTGCCAGCACCTCCATTTCACCAGAGAAAATGTCAGCATTATTATGGCAGTAGCCCAGGTAATGTGCGATTGACTTGGGATTTTTCTCCGGATTAATGTCTGTAAGGAAGTGTGGGTGGGGGAGGGACAACGTGCCAGTGGTTACTTTCAATTATGTCCTTTTTCATATTTAATGGTGTTTATCAGAGTTAAAGGTCAGCGGGGCTGTATTTATGTGCTTTTCCTAATGCTGAGTGGGACATCTGGAATCTTACTGGTTGGTCTGTTCTGTCTCTTTAAAAATGCAAAACGCTTCACCACAGGGCACAGCGACCCCTGTGGCGCTAACCTATTGAGCAGTAAATATCAGGGAACGTGGCCAAGGATTTTTTTTTCCCCTTTGGAACCTTTTTACGGTGATGATAGGAACTAAAATATCTGCTTTATTTATGCCTGTGGAGGACTACATTGATCTGCCAGGCTTAGAAAAATGAGACTTTATCCTAAACGTGCTAAATGTCCTTATAGGAGTTTGAAAAGGAGTAAAATGTATTACCAAAGCCATTAGATCTAAATCACCCAAGGAGCAGTTATGGTGATTAGGAAAGTTTAAATATTAGTGCAAAGACTGTTTATGTAAGTGATCATGATGTTCTGGATAAGTTCTGTTCAGATGCGAGCACAGCGGGAGTGAGAAATTGATTGAATGAGAATGTGTCGGAGCTCGAGGAAAGTGGGGGAGGGTGGTCGGAAAATGTAGTGCTGTTTGTATTCTGGCATTGCTATAGGGACAGTAACCATTCCATTCTAAATGAATGATAAACCTTTTAACACCGAAGATGTCGCAGGCGACACCTCAAAAACACACACACTTTGACATACCATGACTCTTTGACTGTTTACAACAGGGATAACAAACATGTGGCCTGCGGGCCGTATCCCTAGATCAATGTGAATCAGCTAATTCTGATGCGGAGAAAAGTAGCTTTTCATACTAGCTTTGCATCGATATGCAACATATCACTAATATAGTAATGTTCAGAACCCCTTTTATGAGAAGTACATCTCAATAGTTTGCTACTTCAACCGGATTGGCGTCACCAGGGCCCCATTCCTGGAGTGTGGCCTCAGGTTGGGGCGCCTGGTACGGCGTGGGATCACTCACCTGTGGGCCCACCGCCTACAGGAGAGCTCAAAAGGGTTCTGGGGGATGAGCCCCGGCCACCAGGCGCCCCAATTTGGTACCAAAGGCACCTGGTGGCTGGGGAGTCCAGTCTAAAAATAAGACATGGCATCACTCTCCAGTGGGCCCACAACCTGTAGGAGGGCTCAAAAGGGGCCGATGCAATGTGTTTTAGGTGGCAGTCGAAGGCGGCTGCCTTGGTGGCCCAAACTCCGGTCATGGAACTTGGGTTTTGGGACATGGAATGTCACCTCTCTGGAAGGGGAGGGAGCCTTTAGTTGTGTGAGAGGTTAAGAGGTACCAGCTTGATATAGTTTAGCTCCATGCACAGGTGAGAGGTAGCCGGCCGGGGTGGGCTTACTCGTGAACCCTCAGTTCAGCCAGCAAATGTAGGAGTTCCCCCCGGTGGACGAGAGGTGTCCCTTTGCCCTGCCATTACTTACATTGTAACATTTGAGGGTTAAACGGCAATATAAGATACAGGACGGTCAAAAGACTGTCACACTTAGTTCCAAGGTGTCTCCATGAGTACACCATGCTAGAAACTTGAAAATGTCAGTATCCAATCATGCTACACAGACAAATGACACGCCTACTGACTGTGTCAATCAATAAACAAAAGTTGTAGATCCAAAGCTTAACACAACAAAGTTCTTCAACAACCCTATACATGACTATGTTAAGCAATAAATAAATAAAGAATAATCAAAATTTATCAAACGGATCAAAATGGATCTTACTGGCTCTGACGCGGTTGATGAGTTACAGTTGTTGGGCGGCCGTGGTGCAGTGGTAGGGCGGTCGACTTCTGATCAGAATATTGCGGGTTCGATTCCCGCCTTGCCCGCCCATGTGTCGAAGTGTCCTTGGGCAAGACACCTAACCCCGAATTTCCTCTGGCGGAAAGGTGGTCCCAGTATTCAGCAGCAGAGCCACCACCAGTGTGTGAATGTGTGGGTGAATGGGTGAATGGGTCTGTGACTGTGAAGCGCTTTGGGCCCTCGAAGGAAGGTAGAAAGTGCTATACAAGTATTTACCATATGTTGAAAGAATGCCAACATGGTTAAACTGAAGGTAGCTGTCCTGTTTTCAGTACACGGCAGAGTCCTCTATTAGTGTCAAAGTTAAAACACTGGAGCCATTAGTTATTGGTTTACTAGATTTGTCAAAATTCAAGCAAAATGGCTGCATTGTGGGACAAGACTGGCAATTGCCGCAAGATCAAGGAAGAGGTGATGTACCCATTGACTGTATATAGACAGAGCCGGCACGCATAAACAAGGCCTTAACTCCGGCTCTGGCACAAGGAAGCAAATTCAGTTGCCATTTTTCTGCGATACTGTCGCTGCAAGTTGCAGCTAGTCAACAGTTATTGGTTGGTCTGTGTCACGTCAATCATTGCTCATAACTCATTGGTAAGCTTGTTTTTTTAAGTCCACACCCCTTCGAGGTGGGGGCACCACAATCTTTTACTGAGGCATCTATCTGATTGGCCAGTTTATAACTTGCAAAAAAAAATGCATAAAAAAATAGGATTACCAAATATTTTTTTAAAAAAGAAGACCCAATGAAGAAGGACTGAAAAGCAGACCCTTAAATCCACTGAGGATGATTAACTGAAATGAAGAAAGCCTTGGATGTTTAAACCTGAACCTGGTGTGACTGATAACGGGAGATAACTCAAAACAGAACATTACCATAACCACGAAATACAAATGACAAGATCAGTTAGAGTTCACAATCCTCACGGCTCCACAAAATAAATGCACAGCATTGATGAAATCCCTATTAAAACACCCTTAAAGTTGAGTCATTGCATCTTGACTTCTTAAAATATTTCACCATTCATCCAAGTAACTACATCACTCTGATGAAGCTACTCATCCGGCCTTTTCCAAGGACCACTTAAGTGCTTAGTCAAGTTTCTTTTACAAGCTTGAAACGCCACTACCCATTTACATGTGGCCTTCGTGCTAGATCCCCTGAAACAAAAGATGTAGAGCATCAATGAACCTGTTTAAAGCCTCAGAAATATGGATAGCTGAGAAAAATTACCAATAGAAATATTGACTATAAATATGTAAATTAATTTTATATACGTTCGTCTTCTCTCACTCCCTTTCAATCAAACTTAATCTGAAAAACTTGATATGTAATGGATTCAGTGTGGGATATATTGTATGTATAAGTACAAATATGTGTTTTTATGACTAAGAGTAATTAAAATGACATTTACATGTGGATGTTTTTATGTGGATATATATGCAGGAGAAAAACTCAGATCACTGGGTCTCAACTGCTAACCAGTAAAGGAGAGTTTGTGTAATTGCTGCCTAAGCAGGTTTACAAACTCTGTTAAGGATGAATTCAATACAACAATAGATTTTTCCGCTCAGGTCTTTTCTGCTAGACAGCCCAGCAACATCCACTCTTGCACTGTCAAAGCTTTTACAGTAAAGCTTTAACCCTGCAGGATACAATAATGCTCCGATCATCTTTTGATCTATTGTGAAAGCATGATTAGGCCGTTTTGGGCCAGAATCACGAAGACCTGTGTTATTTTTTGGAAATGGTTTTTACAGAACGGTAGTAGTTTAAGAGAAATTCAGAATTTGTCTCTGCGTTTTGCAACCTCACCCCCACTTCCCATTATCTATCTGTGTACAGTGTCCCCCGCTAGTTTACAACCCATCACACCCTTAACTTAACATGAGCGGAGCTATCCAGCCATACTTTTCTGAACCAGATGGACGCGGAAAACAGGTAGATTCATCAGAATGGAGAGGAGCAGGTTTGCGGCCTGCCAATTGTATAATCTACGTCATCGTGAACAAGCTTTCTACAACTGCAGCTTTTCATCTGCTCCTGATATACAACAACATAAGTGAAGAAATACTCAGAAATACAACTTTGAGCTTAATTTTCTTTGCATATGTCCCCCATCATAAAAAAAATGCTACATGGACATGTCAAAAACTGTCATCAGAGTGGGTCTTTAGGGGTGTTATCAGACTGGAAAAGTTGTTGATCTGGACAAGTCTGCATAGTTTGGTCCAGATTGAGTCCTGAACCTTGAGCTTGGTCTATATTTAGATCTCTTCAGTCATTGGCCAGGAATTAAGAGGGTGGGGCAAAGCAATGAGAGAAAGAATACAGGAAGTCCTTGTTAGGATAGTTCAAGACAGTTACTGAAGAGACGATGGCCAAGAAGGTTCGCTGATTAGTGTTTATGATAGATAAAGTGGGAAATCAGTATGATAAGCAATGTGTATGGTCTTAAAAGTAGTTTTAATAAGCCTGCACTGTTCCAACCAAATGTCAGTGAGTTGCTGTGTCTACATTTGTCGCTGGCTCCTCGGTTGCTTCATTTCTTCTGTGTTTACATTCCATAATGCACGGCTACGGTGGCAGTTTTGTTGTTCCACTCCGAGCGTGGAGTCTATTCCCACTGAAGAAACTCAGAGCGAAGCAGCACTGATTTGTCTGATTTGAAACAAACCAAAATCACTTCAAAAGATGAGTCAGAGAGAAGTTCCTGGTCCACTTAGGTGTATTCAGACTTAAAATTTGTTTTGGATTATCTGAGGAAAAAAACTCCAGTTCACTTTAAGTGAACCAAATGTGTCCAGCCTGAATACACCCTTAGAATTCCATTTAAGGCTAGGTCACAGATAGGTCTAAATTTGTTGGTTTTCTCAGGCTCTATTTACAATAATATGGGGTGGGCCATAAAAAACATAAGAACAAAAAGGTTTTATTCATAGAATGTCTTCACCAGTGGCCCTACGTCTTGGACCACTTTGTGGTTGATCTGCAACATTTCCAGTTTTCTGAAATTCACAACTGAGTTTTGCCATAAGTGTGATGCCCATTCCATGTTTTTTGTTAAAACTTTCTGCAACCATGAGGCTGCTTCCCAATCTACCCATCAGTAACATTTCAATTTGTTGCTCTTTGGTTAAACACATTGTCTAGTGGCAAACACATTTTGGTTCAGGGGCCACATTCAAGGGATGGGCTAGAAACGTACTTCTTTTTTCAACATCCTTATATGTTTTTCTCTTCATGACTGGGATGGGTGGGTCGAATGTTTGACACCCCTTTTCTAGGATGTCTCAAATATAAAAAAATATATACATTATCCTATGTATGAAAACGTATGGTCCACTCTGGGTTTCCGTTAGCTCCGTTTCTTTTAAATCTTGAATACACAGCACAATAACAAAGAAGAATATAAATAAAAAAATAAATAAAAAAACAGGTCATAGATCTCTGTCCAAATGACTCATTTCAGTGGCTTAAAAAAGAAAACCGTATGTTAGGAAACAGTTCTGATGCGTCTGGGTATTGCACATCACATCAAACACAAACTTGCTTTTAATATGACAGGAGTATTTATAAATTTATAGGATGCTTCTACCTCAACTTTGAGCGTTGTGTGTGTTATTCTCCAGGAAGACCTGATGCCTGCTCTCTACACACTGATAAGAACATTCTGCCCCACTTTCATGTGTCCTATTCCAACCTGCAGACTTCATTGGTTGTCAGATAAGTGCATTTCTAATATCGTTTGCATTGTGTACTAATATTCCTGAATTTCAGATTTTCTTGTGTTTATATAGAGCGGGATACAAGATCATCTCCCCTGACTGCTTACCTGACAATATGGTCTATAAGCGTAAAAGAGGTAAAATTATTCAAAGATGAATTTCATTCTAAGCTAATAAGCTAGCTGAGCTCCTGACTGCTTTGTCTCTCTGGTCCTCATCCAAGCTAACCACTAAAAGGTTTGAATTAAAATTTTAAACAGAGCTCCACCATGCAGCCTGCATCTCCAGACATTTTTATATAAACCACTCTTCACATAACCCTAAGCACTGACAGTCGCATAGTTTCTGCGTCTCTTAAGATCAGAATCCTAGAGCCAAATCCTTGTATCTTATCAAGCAGCTCGGATATTTACCAGCCTCCCAATAACAGCGAGTTGTCCAGACACTGCAGAATGTGTGAGGCTTCTTTAAACGCAATCCACCAGCTCATTGGCTTTAATGACACTTAAGGATCACACTTTAAATCAACAATCTTTGAGGACCTCCTCAAATTCGGAGATAAAGTGTCAGATATGAAGCATATGTTAGCAAATGATTGTTCTCCACTGTGGACTTAATAACAAAGAGAATGACTCTCACATAAACAGCTGTCTTGATGGTGCTGGAAAAAAAAAACATTTCATTCAGGGGCTGATCCACAGGGGGGGTAGCTAGCAAATTTTTAGCCAATATTAATATAATAATTGACAAAGTGTAAGAAGTCATCAATAGAAGCTCCAGTAAGTATTCCAAAAATAACTAAATTAATGTTTTTGAGTAAAATCTTGGGCCCCTCAAATTCTTTGCTACGCCCCTGTACTGTGAATGTCGTGATCTGTGCGGTTTCCTTGCAATGACAAAATTAAATTCTTGCTTTTGTAAAACTTTAATAATAATTCATCAATAATAAGCCTTTTTGAAATGCTTTGTTTTAATTTGTAATACTGTTCTCATATTCTTCTACCCCCACATAAAATGATCCAGCTCCGCCCCTAATGCGTCTAAAAACTAGTTTTCATTATGTTCGTCCTGCTTCTAATTTACATGTATATTTGATTTTTTTTAATACTGCAAAACAAAATAAATATATAGATACATTTGACACTATAAAAATATCAAGACAAAAAAGTGTTGTGACATCAAGAAAAATAATATTTTTCCTTTTTTGTAAGCTAAAAGACTATAAATCTGTCAGTACAAATGAAGTAGAAGATTTTATCATTTCCATATGTTGCTACACAATCCAAGTCACTGATTGGTCAATTTCAGCACGCTCTCAACACATAGCTAAGTGGCATTTCCATGTGTTTATGTAAACTTTTCATTTGAAGTGGCCAGTTGAACGTGCGGTGTGAACACAGCTTTAGAGATAAATGACTTGATCATGTTTGTGAAATAATGTCATTAGCTTCCATTGAATATAACATAAAAATTTAAAACAGAGTTTTAAGCCCACAAAAAAAATCATTTTTTTTTTATTTCAATTTTAAATCTCTCAAATTTATGGGAAAAAAGTCGTATATCTTAAATTGAACTCATAGGCTAAATTTGTTACTTTTTTCTCATAGATTTACTAAATTAAAAGTTTTAAATTTACAAGAAAAGTTGTAACTGTTAAATTACAAAAATAAAGTCATATATAGTTATGACTTTGAAAGTCATAGGATTTATTTATGACTTTTTTCTTGCAAATTTACAAAATGTAAAAGTATAAATATATATATATATATATATATATACATAAATATAATAGAAATCAAGTAGGTGGTTTTTGAGGCATATTTAAATGCCATATTTTGCAAAAGAAAATGCTTAGGAAGATGAAAATGCACAGGAAATGCTTATTCGAATGAAATAAGTCACATGACCAACAACCAGACACCACGCTCAGAGGGGTCACAGCATCACATAGCTCATCAAAAGTTGAGCGTTTCAGGCAGATTTTTTGGATCCACGGTTCCTCTGTAAAATCACCAACCACCATTTATTGTATTTACCCACTTTCTCAAATTTGAACTACATGTTTTTAAAGATTTAATTATCCACAAATGTTACATTATTTCCATGTAGCAAGAAGTCATTCAAAAAATGTATGACAATAAATGGGTTATTCTCACCATAAAGTTTTTAAATTAGCTTAACGTTTTTCCCGCCAAAAGTGTTTTTGAGATGTCATGGAGGCAGCCATTTTGAAATGAGCATGAAAAGCCTTTCTACTGCCTCTAGTGGAATGATGATGAACTACAGGGCAGAAAACTTGGATTAAATTAAATTTTAAATGTTTTTTAAAGAAAGTTTGGATCATGCTAATAGGGGTGTTTCAAAATCAATATAGATGGTTAAAGGATTCAGTCACTAATGAACGCAACATCAAACAAGATCTGTTCCAGCTGTCATGAAGATAATAATCTACTATTTCAGATACTTTTTATCTTCCAATAGAAGCCCCGGCATTTATTCCAAAACTGGCATCTAAAGTCAGGAACACCAGTTTATTGAAGAGCACCCAATAATGGAAGATATGCGGTAAATAAAGTCTATGTGCAGCATAAGATTTGAACAATAAAGATGTATAATCATCTTGAAAAATGTAACATGTAACTTCCAAATTGTTTCCCTCCATTGTTATAATGTGTGTGAAATTTAAATTTAATGTGAACACCAGGTAATACCTCACAGGAAAGGAGAGGATGATGGGAGTACTCTGTTTCCCTCCTCTTGTCTCTTTTTTTCTTCCCTTCGTCTCCCCTCTGTCTACCTCTGAATGAGAGGTGATGCTTTAGATATTAGCGAGCTGTGTCAGACAGTTAAACTGCCTTTTATCGATCTTTCATGCTTCAATCTTTCCAAGCAACCGTTATGGTTTTAATGGCCTGTAATGGAGCCAGGGTCTCCTTGAAGTCCCAGTTGCTCAGTGAGGCCTCGTTTTCATAGCATCTCAAAAAAAAAAATAAAAGATTTAAATGCCAGTCTAGCTTAGAGCCTTTCAAAAATGCCCAGTGGTTGTAAATCGTCCTCAAATGTAACATAAAAATAAATAATAGAAAATCAAAAAGAGGGTGAATTGGAGATCGGCATCATGGAAGAGATTTTTAAATATTGCTTTATTTCAAAATATATGCGGCAGTTAAATAAAGCTCAGTCTTTACAGGTGATCTGAAGTGATTTAATCCTTCAATCCAACCATAAACCAAAGTATGAACGTCATAGAATAGAAAAAAGAGATACATAACTTCTCCATAAGCTCATGTTTTTTTTACAGTATAACTTGCTTTTCAAAATAAAATACACCCGATCTTTTACCAATGTCAAAATAAAAGCTTAACATATTTGTTTAATATAGAAATAAGATGTTAAACAACACTGACAACCTTTAGAACAAAGAGCTGTTTGTAGTGAGCCACTAGTAGCCTAACGGAAGGGGCGGAGCTAGAACATTTTAAATTGGGGGAGGGACAGAAGATTTAGAAATGGTGGCAATTGAGAACAGCACAAAATACGTATTTAGAACAGTTGTATTATTATGTTATAATAATTATTAATTTTTTTTTATACCACGGTCTGGTGTATACTTGATTCTGATTGGCTGCTGGGTGTGGATTAAAAGTGATAAGCTGTGGACATACAAGTGTTGAAATGTATGTGTGTGTATTAGAATATAGTGTGTAAATGTGTATTTTGTGTGGTTTTAAGGAAGTATATGTGTGCTCAAGCTTGAAATAAATAATGATTAATAATAAATGAATAAGTAATGCACATGTAAAAAAAGAATTTCCGGTCACATGGCCCAAATGCTCAGTATCACTGCTGGTTTCTCTAAAACAAACTTTAGTTTCATCATCTGGACAAAAACAAGTGGTAAGAGGTGAGTTTTCTCTCTGAACTTATGCTTTATTTAACCTACTCAGCATATATCGCTTTCCTTTGTCGCTGTAGTTGAGGTCAATGTCGGCTCACCACGTATCAAATAGTCAATTTTTTGTGAAAAAGTGATCTAAACCAAAAAAATTACAAGAATTAAGTACTAATAAAAATGGATATAAGAGGGATAATGCCCTTCGAAGTGCGCATTACTAGAAATTAACACACTTCATGGAAGCAATCATTTGACATAAACTGGAGGCCTCCAAGGCATGTGTTGATTTCCGATAATGCACAAGTTGTTGAGCATTATCCCTTACTTTCTTAATTTAAAATTGTGTTATTTTTTCAATGTTTGAAGAAGCTTGTATTGATAATTTCTACATCTTTGTCCATAATGAGACTAATATTGACTGAAACATTTGGGGGGCAAGTGTGGGCCAAAGCCCCCTTTGTCCCTCTGTAGTTCCGCCCCTGCCAAACTATTATTTAATCTCTCTCTTGTATCTTGAAAACTATCATTATTTTAATTTCAACTTTTTCTTTATAATTTTCATGGCTAAAAAAACTACACAAAAGGGAGTTATTATTAACAGCAACCAACTGAATGTAAAAATGTTATAAGCTGTCAATAAATATTCCTTATGATCTATTTTAAAAGTGTTTTTAGCGGTCTTTTAATTGTGATTTTGCTATTTTTGGCCAAAATTGTAAGAAAGTGTCGTTTTCTAGGACATACTTTCTGCAGAGCTTTTAGCTAGCTTTTAGCCCCTCCCACCGCTAACCTACCAGAGGTGCAACAAAACTGGTGAGTAATATCAGAGCTATCCAGCTGTACTGTAGCACATTACTGCTTAGAGAACAATCCAGTAACAACTCAACGTTGGAATTCTTGAAGACTGGATCCAAGACGTGGACTGCTTCAATAACCGGGCATTCACAAGAGCTCGGTCAAGGCCAGATACTTGGTCAGTAACCAGAAACTCACAAGAACTTGATCCCAGACAGAAAGAAGTAACAAAGGACAATGCAGGGATGTGATCGGTAGTTGACAAACTACTACAAACTGGCAACAAGAGCGAGAATAAGAGGAGTATATATGCAGCAGAACGCAGGTGAGATGAATGAGTAGACTGTAACTGATGAGGAATGACAGGTACAAGTCACATAGAGTACATACTGTACATAGATCTGTTTGTCTACCACTGGATGCATCAGAATAAAGCGGGGATCTTGTGGCTTATCAATTGTGATTTATCCTTTGCTCCTGATTCACAACGATTTGAATAAAAAAATAATCAAAAACTCAATTCAAAGCTTAATTTTCTTTCTGTAAGTCCTCCATCATAAGAAAAATTGCACACCAAAAACACAATTTTCATCGCAGTGGGTCTTTAAGTCCCTGCACTTAGAAAAAGCCATGAAATGGCAGCTCGGAAACTGCTCACATTATAAGCAGACACACAATGTGAGCAGATCAGCAAGCTGCTGAGGGAACAGGCCTCCTCCCGGTGCACAAATGTGTTCCTGTGAGCAACAGCCCTCATTCACACGACTCCTCAACAAACTCATCACAATGAATTGTGATTTTACTCCGCAGGCAAACAATTTGCTGATGCCTGAGAGCTAATTATTAGGCAAGTCCCTTTCAGTGTGGTCTTTTTTTACAATCAGGCTTTATTATTTTATACAGAGCCCCTAAAGCGACATTAAAGTAAAAGAAAAAAAGTGGAAGTAAAAAAAAAAAAATTCTAAAAGTTGAAGTTAAAAAAAACTGTTTTCGTCACTAACTGGTGCTCACCAAATTGTCACCAGGAAAAACATTTGTTTTTATTTCAATTTTTAGATAAAAAATGTTTATCTTCAATTTTTAGAAAAAAAATTAATATTTTTTTTCAGTTATTATCTAGTGCGCACAAGTTATTATCTGGTGTGCACTAATTAGTGACGGGAAAAAAAATTACTTCAATTTTTAGAATAAACTTTTTTTTAAGTTACTATCTAGTGCGCACTCATTAGTAAGCTGAAAAAATATATGTAATTTTTTAACTTTATTTTTTTTTAAATATATTTTTTTTAACTTCAATTTTCAGATTTTTTTTTTCAGTTACTATCTGGTGTGCAATAATCATTATCTGGTTTGCACTACTTAGTAGCCCCCAATTTCTTTTTACTTCAATTTTTAGAAAAAAAACCATTTGTTTTTGTTACTTTCAGTTGTGCAATAGTTAGTATCTGGAAAAAAAA
>NC_050522.1:10267051-10277728 GCF_002922805.2 Oryzias melastigma
GTAGTTGAAACAAACAACAGTCACCCAGAAAATCTTTCATAATTCTGTTAATTTCTGGTATTGGCTATAAAATAAAAAAAACATTTTTATTCTGGGCAAAGACCCTATTGGTCAACTAAACTATTTACCAACTTTCACCCAACAAAAATTTAAAGCATCGACCATCCAGATTAACAACTTTTTCAAAATCTCATAATTGCAAATACAGCAATCGAATGAGGGCTCCAACAAAATGTTCTCCCCCTAATTTCTTGCTATCAAAAAGTCTAATAAAAAAGAAGCATTCTGTCTCCTAGAAACCGCATGGTATCAAATGGAAATGTCTCTCTGAGCCCTCGCTCCCGTCATATCAACGTTCAAATCCTCATAGCCCTGAGACAGTACAGAAGTATTCAAAGGCCTGCTCCACAGCCGTAGCATCTGTTTATTTCATAAAGCGTAAAACACTACTTAACACGCATAACTCATAAAACGCAGCCATCATTCGCTGCATCTGCTGGGTGTTGCTCAAACACAGTAATTTCTCTTTTCAACGTTTCTGGGAGTCGTGCGTAAGCTTGGTTGATCAAGCCTTTCTCTTGTATTTTTGGGTCATTCAGTCCCAATTTTTCTGTTTTTTAAGTCACTCTCAGAAAGGTCTGAGGATCAGAAATGATTCTCTTAAGCTGCAGTCACAAATGTTACCTTACAGGTGGATATGTACGGTGGCCCTGAAGTGCAAATCACACCAACAAATCACTCAATGCAAAAGCATATTAAAGATCACAGCTGATTAAAAAAAGAAAAATAATGATAATTATATATATATATTTAATTAATTATCCTTTTGTGATCTCTAATAATGAGGTGACATCATAAAATGTTGTAAGTTTTAACCTGACAGCTTTGTAAAAAGTGCATCCCAGCTTTCAGTGTTCTACAGACGTATGTTTGATTTATTATAATGTTCACATGACTTCCGGACTGGCACTGTGATATTTTAGCCAAAACTCTGGAGGCAATAAAATATTGATGAAGATTTGAAGCAAGTGAAGCAGCATACTGCAGTGCTGAGATAACATGTTTCTGAAGCATCTAATTAAGCACTGAAGCATAGTTAGTAGGAAAACAGTTAAAAAAATAAACTTAAAGTGGCAGTTGGAGGCTTAAAAACAAGAATCCCGCACCGTCATGGTAAAGGCTCAACTTCCATGGACCGGTGTGACTTGGTGTTCATACCGGTCCAAGAGAAAAACTAGTCATTTACCAGGTATTTGTTCCAAGTCCAAGCAGTGACTGTCTGACTGATTCCCTTTGAAAGACGCATCAAAGTTTTTTTTCTATACTAATTTAAATGTTTTTTTTCTGTCCTTGTAAGATAAATAAGTTGCTGGGTCGGTTTTTTGTCTCTTTTAGGCTTAAGTATGTTTACATTCGGAGTAGAAACGTTCATTGGTCTAGATCAAGTCGTGGTCCTTGTGTTTGGTCTGTATTCAGACTGCCGTCTACCAGACATTTCTGTTCCAAATCAAAACTTGTAAAGAAAACCACATGACTAAAGATCTCTTCAGTCATTGGCCAGGAATTATGAGGGCGGGACAAAGCAACGAGAGAAAGAATAATGGGATGTTGAGATATTTAATTTATTCAAACTTGATATTTCGCTGACTAATATTGAACGTCTGAACCAACGTCTGATACAACACAAGAGGGTTATTGAGGAGATGTCCACTATGAAGGTACACCTGTTAAGTTTTTATGACATATAAATTAAGTAAAGATTATATATGGATTAAATAAAGTAAACAGTCTGTAGATGTTTTAATTTAAAAAATACGTACATAATAGAAGCTTACCAGTCCTATACCATGCTATTCTTTAACCTTTCAGAGTGAACTATATCCATGCATATGATAACATATTACTAATAATGACTCATATTTCATTTTTAATCAAAAATGTGTTATTTTCGTGAATTATTTTCCTTTCCAGAAGTAAGACACCTCAATCTCTGAGGCTCCGCCTCTCGCTCCTTGTGGGTGCCACCAATTTGATTACATCAACTAGAGCCGTCCTCGCCAGCGTCTCTGCATTTCACCCACGAAAACAAACAACATCCACATTTTTGCAAAGATGGATGTGCATACCGAGCATATAAAATGCTGCTGATCACTGATAACTCAGCGCAGACACTTCCTGGAAGGGGCTGTTCCTCACTTTGTGACATCACAATTTGAAGACCCACTGTTTTCATGGGTTGTGTCCGAATCCCCCCCCCCCCCAACTACTAAAAACTATATAGTGCGCTAGATTTTAAAGGTAATTCAGACACGATGCTCACTAGTTTTCTTTCGTTTTTCCAATTTTACAACGTTACCGATTTCACAAAGTCAAAATTGAATCAATATAAATATTCACGGACGTTAATCATGACTCCATTGTGTCCTAATAGTGAAAATGTGGATGGTTTATTAAAAAAATACATTTAAACAAAAATTAAAAACTCGATTTTTGAACTATTCGGACAGCACTAAAAAATGGCGAATGCACTATATAGTGATTGGGGGGATTTGGACACTGATTTGTCAAAGTTCAACCGGGTTTAACAGTCAACGTGCGTTCAATGGCTGCACGTCTTGTACGTAGAACCCGAAAAAAGCTGTAAAAATGTATGTAGCTACACTTGATCACAAAAGTTTTGAACGTGGAAGCTCGAAACACATATTTAGGAGCGTTCAAATAGACTTTTTCTTTATTGGTGGCTGCTTGAACGCATGTGGCCGAGGTCAGTGTGAACGTAGCTTTACTCCTGAATATTTTGAATATATTGTCTTCCACATAAAAAAACGTCTAAATAACCACAGAATTTTCTTTCTGCTACAAAGTGGAGTTATTCAATGGATTATAAAAGTATCCCAGCACACACAGATGTTGTTGCCAACAATGTTTAGGCATTTGATTATTTTTCATTGCATTTAAATACGTTTGTTGGTGTCAGCCTATTTCCAGAGTGGTTGTTAACATCTATCTTTCCTGTAGATCTTATCAACTGTACAAACGCTTCCCTTCTAGAAGTCATGTTAAAGCAATGAGGTGTACACAACGAGCACATACTGACTCATCTTTAATAAACAGATTTCAAGATATAGTCATAGAAACACTTATATTGTGTGTTCGGACATAGTATAAGTGTCCAAAAGTTCTTTTTAACACATCCTCCTGACTTCTATTTTAAACACAAAAATGACAACATGATAAGAAGCACATTTATGGCAATCTTGAATGAAAAAAAAAACAGTGACATGTCCTGTGACATTCATTTCAAAAGCAACCTCTTAAATTGCGTCCTATCTCTCAAGCACAACCTTCCTTCCTGTTTTATCTGAGCCAGATAACCTTTGCAGGGGGTGCAGAAAATGAAATGTATTATCTTTGGAGGCATGTCCCTGCTCTCATAGCGGAGCAGAGTCAAAGACACTGTACGCAACAACTGGAAGGTTCAAGAGTTTACCAGATACACCAATTTAAGGCGTGTAGGTTTACATTATCATGATGAGGCTACAGCAAATTAGTCATTTTAGGAGCAAAATAATTGAGCAGTGGAATATAAATGAAGGTAATTAGCTCAACTTTATTAGTATTATGTAATTGTTTGCAGTTTTTACATGTTTACTTCATGTTTTTTTGTCTGGAGACAAGAAGTTCAAACAGCTTCTTTTTAAAAATGTTTCTTTTCTCTTGAAAGGGGCCATTTTAAAAAAAACAAGCTTTCACCTAATTTAGTCGCTTTGATTGTTAAATAGCAGGACGTTTCATGGATTGCAAGTGCTGATGAATTAGAACCTCAGCAAGAGTAATTAGAGATTAAGCTGTGAGTTGGGATCCTGTTTGAGAAATGGGAGATGTCAGCTTGTAGCAGAACAAGAAAACATGTTTTTTTTTAAGCTTAATGAAGGAGCTGAATTGAAAAGGCAACAGAAACTTTCGATTTGATGTGGGATGCAGAATGATGTGAAATTGCTTTCTGATAATAATCGAAAAGCAAAACATTTTTTGTAGTTTGGCATATGGGAATAGTGTTGTATTTTTTTCTGACGATAATCAATAAGTGTTCATTTTTGTCGCATGATATGTACTATATTTTCTGCACTATAAGGCACACTTAAAAGCCTTATTTTTTTGTCAAACATTGCGCCCTATAATCTGCAGCATCTTATATATGGATTATTTAAGCTGCAACAAGGTTGGATGTTACTGTGAATGTATTAACTCAGCTAACTACTAATAAACTATATAGTGCGGGACTATCTAGTGGCCTGGATTTTAAAAGGAATTCGCACACTATGCTCACTACTTTTCTTTTTTTTTTTTAAACAGGAAACATGACAATTAAATTCACAAAGTGAAAATCATATCAATATGAGGATATTTCTAAAATTATTTATAAACCCACAGTGTTCTGATGATGATGAAAACTTTGATGGTTCGTTTAAAAAATACATTTAAATGTTTTTTTTTTTTTTTTTTGCAAAAATTGTTCAAACGTAATGCACAGTAACATTTAATTTACTAGTATTAGTCAGATTTTTTTCAAGTTAACATTGAGAGTTCCAGGTTTTGTGAATACGCTAACGTTGATAACCATTCTAACATGTAGCATGTTGTGATGTCTTTGAATGCATTGTTGACAAGACTGGGACTTTGAGCAGTCACAGTAAACTTTGTCTTGGTTGTATGAGTTTGGTTTTTGTACATGTTGGAAACAAGGTTAGGAGTCAAAGGTATTTTTTTGAATATGCTAGCGTTGCTAACTCCTCTAAGGGGGCTAACGTGTAGCATGTGGCGGTGCCGGACTGTGTTGTTTTACGTGTTTGCTAACAAGGTTGCGAGTTAGCATAGTCACAAAAACGTTTGCTTTAGCATTTTCAGTCTGATATTTTTTACGTTACCCATATTGTGAAAATGCTAACAATGCTAACATGTAGCTTGCTGTTAACATGTTTAGAGTTACTATCAACGCAGTTAAACAAGTCTGATTGATTTATGTCTGATTTTTAACGTTCCTCTTTGGTTGGTGCACCTTATCTATGATATCAATTTGAAACATAGATCATTCAATGCAAATTATGGTAATAAAGATGACTACAACAGTGTATAAATATCTTTTGATGATGACCATTTGCCCCTTTATGGTTGTTATTTGACCTATAATTCATACTCAGAACAAATACTTTAAATAGATGTTAAGAATCGGATATTACAATTATGAAATAAATGTATAAAGTTTATTAAAGCACAAAAGGGTGGACTACATTTGTTTAACCAGTCCTTTTCATGCAAATAATCAAACTATTTGACGGTCATCATGTTTAATAAATTGAATCTGTAGTGTGTTTACTGTATGTTTAATTGCAAATATTTATGATTGGAAGCAATAGTGATGTCAAGAAGATAACATATATTTCTTTTATTTGTTTTCCAATCAATTTATAATGTATATATGTATATTTATTTTAATTGTCTTTTTTGCTTTGTTTTTATCATTTTTTCCATTCCAGAATAAAGCAAGAACAAAAAAATATTGTTTAGCAAACACTTAATTTCTCTTACCTGCACTAGATTCCAGCCCTCCAAAGACTCGGCGATGATGGATGTCACGGAGGGGCAGACTCCACCAAAGATCATAAGGTGTTTGGGACCGTAGCATATGGCATCAAAGAAGGCCCTGAGCCCTTTGGCGTTGTCACACTGTGGACAGATAGGAATAGTAGAAGTGAGAAATATGCTGAGGCCACGCAGCCAGATGCACAGAAGAAACCAGTAAGGGTTGACATGATCCCTGTATTGACAATTAACAGCAAATATTTTTAAGCTACTTTGCAACAAGAGTCAGCTTTAAAAGAATATATATATATATATATTTGTTTCAATCAGAGAGCTGTGTTACATACTATAATTAAAAGCTGTGTGGTAAGTGTATATGTTAGAAGCGTCATCATTATCAGGGGCTGCAAAGCTGTCTTGTTCTTTGGTCCAGAAATACACAATGAAGCCATTTCACATCACCATGGCAACATAAAAATGTGAGAAAATGAGAAGAAAAAAAGGAGAGAGGGAAAATAAGTATCGACATGAGTTGGCTATGTTGGCTAGCTGTGCTATGACTGTCTTATGTGCTTCTCAGTTCCCAATAACTCCTTAATTTGAGTCTCTGTTCTGCTCTAAAATGACCTGAACTAAATGACCTCAAAACTAGATGTTAGAAGACTCTCTTAGATGTCTTTGGTGTTTTTTTTTAACATGTTCTCGTGGTATTTTGGACAATATATACACATAAAATCAGAAAACAATTGCATTTTGAACTATCTCTTTATTAAAATGAACCAGGAAAAGAGGGAAAAAATGTCAGAGAAAATCTTGTAGGTGTGACGTACAAGGTAGGGCTGGATTGAAAAAAATGATTAATCAATTAGAATCTATCTAAGTTTAATAGATCAGAAATCGATCCATAAAAACAGAAATCAATCTAGCACATAAAGCTAAAGTCTGCTAGCTTGATGCTAATTACGGCTAATGCCAATGCTCGGTCGACACAAACATACATTGTTGACTTAGTTAACATCTTTATAAACTCACAGGCATGAATTTTTCAAACTCTTTTAAGGAAACATTTTTAAAGTAACCATTTGTGGTGTAAAGCACCATTTTTTGCTCATTCTTTGTTCTTCTTCTGGAATAAAGTGTAACACTATAGCGTGATCGCCACCTAGTGGCCAAACTGAAACCCCCTCCAGGAGACGCAGAACAATTGTTGGAGCTTTGTTTGAGAATCCATGTAACACTGTATGATATTAACAATCTAATAATGTGAACTGTATCAAATGAACATTAATATATTAAAAACATATATTATTAATTTATTTCTAAACAAATGTGTCTAAATGTGTGAACTCAAAATTGAATCAAAACAAATTGAGTGGTTTGAAAGAATTGAAAAAAAATCTGAATTGAATCGATCCAGTCTCTGGTGAATCGCATTGAATCGATCCTGGAAATTATCGATACCCAGCCCTATAACACAAGATACTACAGCAATCCAAAACCTTCCTTATCTGCTCCATTCTCCATTCGTGCATCCACGGATGACTAGATTCATGTACGTCTTCGCCTAATTCTCCAATATTGCTCACCATTTTTGTTGCAACTGTAATGTTAGTTTGGAGTTGTGAGCGGCTGTAATGTAGCAGGAAAGGACATAAACTTAGAGGCGAATTTCTATTGATCTACTGCTCCTCTGCAGAAACTATGTCCAAGAAAATGACAGGTTTTTTTTATTTTGGCAAAAAGCAGCATAACCATAAATGAAAGACCACTGGGAATGCTTTGAAAATAGATCAAAAGATGATCAGAGAGGGACTTTAAACGAAGAAGACTAAGACTTTAACGTTACAAGCTGCACTCTGGATATCAGTGTATTCCTATTAAATACTTCAGGAGTTTTTCTGTGAAAGAACAGTGGTTGTTAAAGTAACGGTTTTACCCTTGGATACCAGTAAAGTGTAACCAGCAGAGTAAATGCCAGTCAAAAATAGACGGTATTGCAGATATGCCGCAGGTTAAACGAGAGGGATAAGATGTAATTAGACGCAGAGGGTATTCCTTATCCTGGTCACACTGTTAAATGAAACAGTGGGCTGTTAGAGAAGATATCCTATTAGGAAACGCTTATTGTTCAGTTTTCTGCAGTTGGGCAGAACAAAGTGGGTTGGAAGTGTGCGATTGTGCTCAACTGTTACCATGCAAGAAAACCAGAGCGTGGGCAGCTAAGCTCGTCAGCCTGAGTACAAGACAATAGGGCTTAGTGACATTGTAGGGTTAAGTAAAAAGAACAAAAACCGTGTAGGCCTACTGTACACGGAGTATTGCAATACTCCTGCTGCAGCATACATCTGTTAAAAAAGCAAGATTTTCTTTTTAGGTTATCTTGCCCATTGAAATAGTTGGCAAGACTTGTTTAAAATGAAAATTTTGACCATTTGGACCATTAAATTAAAACCAGACACCCCATTGGTTTAGATGTCCCTAAAGACCCACTTGTGTTTTGGGAGTTTTTAACATGTTCTTGCAGCATTTTTCTCATGAAGAAAGTCTACAATTACTTTTTTGAGTATTTCTTTATTCATATTGTTGTGAATTAGGAGCAGATAATACAATTCTTTTGGACGTAGAAAGCTGATTGTGTAATCGGCAAACCGCAAGCTCCAGTAACAGCAGTATTGGTCAGGGATGGAAAAAATAAATGCGTATCGAAAATTGCAGCATTGCTTAAAAACCACATATATGAACAATATTATGTTGATTAAAAGGTATAAAATCAACCAAGAAGTAAATAATCAATTTCTGGCAAACTGCAGTTTCTCTTTATGTTTTTTCTACCGTCTTTGTCCTTTTATGTTTATGTGATACAAACAAAAAGACGTTCAATCACAAGCTCGCTTCTTCCAAGTCAATACCTGAATATATTTCTATGTCAAATGCCATGCATTATTATTTATAGCTTTAAATTCCACATGAATAACCTATATTTGAGCGTTTTTGGTAAAAGAATTGAACTGTATCGTATCACCAAAAAGTTAGTATCAATTCGTGGACCATGAATTGAGAGTCGTATCGAATTGTGTGAGAGGGAAAGATACACACCCCTAGTATAAACTGAAAGGTGACGGGAAGAGGCGGCGGTGTTGCTCGGAATTTAAAGTTACAATTACCATAAAGAACAACAATAGTTCATGTTTCTCAAACTACAAGTGCTGTTAAATCATAAGACTATTAAGAGATGTCCTTAAAAACTAACTTGCATGAGACTAAATGCTGTAATAAAATGTGCTAATACTTTTTTCTTAAGTAAAAAAAAGCACTTTAGATGCACAAATTACTAAGTTTTTTTTGTTTTTTTTTTTGTCACATTTCTAAACCCAAGTTTCATTTAAAATGAGGAAAATTGAAAATTTTAGGGATTCTGACAAAAACAATTTATGACATTTGTGCTCTAGCCCTGCGTTTACCTGTTTCATCTTCATCCTCCTATTTTTGACTAACGCATAACCACCAAATCTGTTGTGACTGCTCATAAAGCTTTGGTCGGTGTGTTGTCATGCCAACAGAATGACTACTCACACTTTAAGCACCAGATGAGGGAAGATGAAGCGAGAGGGTTGTTGTAGCAATGGCTATATTTAGCTTCTCATTAGGTAGCACAACCACTCCAGTATTAATCAATACTTATTCAGCAACTGAAATGCACTAAAAATTGGACAGACAAAGAGGGACTCAGGGGAGAAAGCAACGGAGTGTAATAGAAGTGAATTACAAGGCAGATGAAGGTTGTTGGAGAACAAGTTGGAAGAAAGGAGTTGGAGGGAGAATGAAAAAGAAGAAAGTGAGGACAACAAATGGTATAAACTTGCTAAAAAATAGCAAAGAAGGTTAAAAGACTTCTAACAAACAGTAAAGGCACAAGAATCTTTTTTTTCACCTTCACATTTCACACACACCTTCTTAATGTATATTTCATGGAGCTTTAAAGGCAGCCATAAATAAAATAAAATATATAACATTTTATCTGGAGAACAAACTGGTCCTGCTCAAACACTGAGGTAGCCACAGTAGTACTTAATCGGAAGCGGAGAAATACTACATCCTTTATTTCCCTCTCCTATAGTCTGGAATGCAATTCCTGGCATTTGGAGGCCATTTGGTGTAGATCGATGGGGTTAACGCCCGTAGTAATCCGTTTGACTGCATTGGGAGCCGGCCAGTGAAGGTGTGTGTGTGTGTGTGTGTGGAAAGACAGCTGATAGCTGAAGAGCCTGGAAATGGAAAATGAAAGGAAATGTAGAAAGGCTTCTCATCCGAAAACGGAATATTCAGGAAGTATCAAACTGTTTTACAAGTTTCTCTCATACTTAGACTGTGTTCTTGTTTCCACTTGATGCATAGAGTTTCTGCTTTTATGTGTAGCTTGGCTTTTTTTTCTTAGTACTGTAATTTCTGCAGTCTAGGGCACACTTAAAACCTTAATTTAAAAAAAATCTGGAAAAAATAATCTGGAGTTCCTCATTTGTGGATTAATTTTGGTCGTGCATACTGAGGTTTTCTGGCAATTTTCAGAGATACATAGCGCTCTGTCGGCGCCATTGGGAATGTTGCTAACCCTGCTACTGCAGCTAACGTGTAACAATGTCAGACTGTATTTTTTTAATCGTGTTGCTAACAAGGTCAGAAGTTTAGTTAGTTAAAGTAATATTAGTTTTAGCTGTTTTTCACATGCTGGAAACGGTTGGGAGTTACAGGTATTAGGAACACACTAGCCTTGCTAGTCCTGCTAACGCTGCTAATGTGAGGTTCCAGAGTCTGTTTTTTTTTTTTTATTACATTTTTTGAGGGTTAGGAGTAAGCGAAATTCAATACGCTAACGTCGATAACGTGTAGCGATTCCAGAGTGTGTTTTTGTTTTTTCCCCTTTTTTAAGGTTAGGAGTAACAATTATTGTGAATACGCTAACGTGGCTAACGTGTAGCGGTTGCAGAGTAGCTTCTTTAAAAGTTTTGTTTTTGTTTTTGATGGTTAGGAGTAACAGGTATTGCAAATACGCCAAAGTGGCTAACGTAGCTAACGTGTAGGGGTTACAGAGTGTTT
>NC_050522.1:10277758-10289487 GCF_002922805.2 Oryzias melastigma
AGCGGTTACAGAGTGGGTTCTTAAAAGTTTTGTTTTTGTTTTGGATGGTTAGGAGTAACAGGTATTGAAAATAGGCTAAAGTGGCTAATGTAGCTAACATGTAGCGGTTACAGATTGTTTTTTTTTTATTTAAGCTTTTCTTTGAAGGTTAGGAGTAACAGGTATTGTAAATACACAAACGTGGCTAACGTACTTAACATGGCTAACGTAGCTAACGTGTAGCTGTTACAGAGTGCTTTTTTTATTCAAGTTTTCTTTTTTGAAAGCTAGGAGTAACAGGTATTGTGAATACGTACGCTAAAGTGGATAACGCAGCTAACATGGCTAATGTAGCTAACGTGTAGCGGTTAAAGAGTTTTTTTTTATTAAAACATTTTCTTTGAAGGCTAGCTGTAACAGGTATTGTGAATATGCTAACGTGGCTAACATGTAGCAGTTCCAGATTGTGTTTTTTTTTTTTACATTTTTTTTTCTTTAAGGTTCAGAGTGGTGATGTGAATACGCTTATGTAGCTAATGTGTAGCGTGTCACAAAAAAGTTATAGTTACTCTGAACGCAGTTAATAAAGTTTGACTGACTAATCTCCAGTTTTTTTTTTTACTCACTTAATGCACCATAAGGTTTGGTGCGCCTAGCATAAGACAATTTCAAAAATAGCTCATTCATTGACGTTATAATCCAATGTTCTCGTATTGTGGGAAATATTGTATTGACAGTGTAGGTCAGCGGTCGGCAACCTTTAACAGTAAAAGAGCCATTTGAGCTAATTTTTCTCCAGAAGGAGCAGTATGGTCTTACTCTAGCCTTGGAGAAACTTGGATTTACATTCATTACCTTCTTTTTTTTAAAAATAACAAATGTGAATTATGTATATTTTTTGGAACAAACAAAAATCTAAAAAGACCCAAGAATCTTTTAAAATTTGATTTAAAAAAAAAATATATATATATATATATTTTTAAGTGCAGGTTTTATGTTTGGCCAAGGAACCACCATGGAGACATAAAAGAGCCACATGTGAACTTAAATTATTTGTTTAGATATTTATTATAAAATATTTATTTGTAGAAATTTCCTTTTATAGCTGCTTAAAGAGAGCAAAACTGAATTAATTCTATAGACAACTTAACACAATACTGTATTTTCCGGACTATAAGTCGCGGTTTTTTTCATAGATTGAATGTCCCTGCGACTTATACTCCAGTGCGACTTATATACGAATTTTTAATGATGAGATATGGACCGTAAGTCTAGAGTGCCCTCTTATGGTGATCTATGCAATTACTTTATTTACTTTAGTTATTCAGACGTGACACAGAGGACGAAGAATTTAAGGGATTTAGTGATATGGAGTGAGATTGCGTGCAATTAATTACAGTAAAGATACAAAGTTGATGAGTTCTTGAGGCTATAGTTAAATAAAACTGTAATGTTATATAAATGCTACACCTTTTCGTTTTTTTCATGATGCTAATATGTGAATATGTGTTGACACATATTCAGCCTGTTTTCTATTCACTTATGAATGTTATAACTTACCTTCCAGGATGATGTAATATCGTTTTTTTCAACCAGTTTGTAAAATAAATCACTTGAAAAAAATGCGACTTATACTCCAGTGCGACTTATGTATGGTTTTTTCTTCTTCATTATGCATTTTTTGGCCCCTGCGACTTATACTCCGGTGCGACTTATAGTCCGAAAAATACGGTATTTTAAAACAGAAGACTTAAAACAAGACCTTAAAACTATAATTTTTATGAAAATGTAAACTTACATCCTGTGTTCTGCTTTCAATATATCTATTTGACTAAAGGAATAACAAAGTGTCAGCATTGCCTGTGTGGATGGGAATCTAAATGTAGATATGTAGGGAATTGTGAGAAAAACAAGGGCTGATCAGAGTAGCAGGGTGGAGGTAACAATGATGAAATGTCTTGTTAACGCTGCACATGCAGCTGCACCTGTCCTTCAGCTAATGGCCAATTACTGCCCCCAATTGAGCAACCTTAGGCCTGATTTTGTGCATACATACGTGGAAAATAAAGGGAACAACAGAGACAACAAACAGGGAGGGAATAGTCTGAATTGTTTTTGGTTTTTTGGTAGTGTCCTATATTCAGTCAAATGTCCTACAATACAGGAAAATCTCAATACTTCAAAATCCATATGAGGTTAAAATTGAAAGTTAATCTTTTGGGAATAATTAATTAAATACATATTTTTCATATTGGAATTTTGTAAACTCACCTTGTAAAATAATCAGAATGTAACAAAGTGATGTTTATACCACATATAAAAACTAGAATAGAAAACTTCCAGTGGCAGTGAATGTTAGTTGACTTGTTTTAATGAAAAACTTTGAATTAATTTTCAATTCATTTATTTCACTGACACTGAGCACATTAAAGCACTGGATGCAACGAGCCAGAATCAGCCCAGCGGCTATTTTTCATCTGTTGTCCTCGGACAGATGTTAAAATTGTCAACTTAAAAAGCTAAAAACAAGGTTTGAAATATATAAAAAAAAGATTTAAATAAAAATACATCATAAATTAAGATACATATTGCTAAAAAAATAGATTACAAAACATTAAAGTAATTAAATATAAAAACATAATTGCAGAATATGCAAAAGGGAGAATCATATCAAAATTCTATGTCTTCTCTAAAATCTCCTGTTCTGATGGAAACTTATGACACCCTTTCATTCCAACAATATAATCTGCAGGATTTTAATATTCTATACTAATTTATTGTCCCTAAAGACTATAATCATTATTATGAAGGTAAAAAATGTGTTAAAATTCATCAGGGGAAAATCTATTTCAAAGCTGAAGTTTGTCTAATGAAAGCAAAATAAGACAGACTGCTAAACTGAAAAAATAAATGAGGGGGATTCCTGTGCAAAGAATTGAAAGCAAGAAAATGTAAAATTGAAATAGAAATTGTATTTAAAAAAAAAGTATTAGCTGATACAAAGAATATATTAAACACAACCAGGCTCTTTCCTCCAGAACTTCATGATATTTTTCTTATTTTCATCGAGACAATAAGGAAAAAGGTCCCTTAATTTTATTCTTGTTTGTATTTTTTCCAGTCGAGTTAATGCGGGACAACAAGCCATCAAACTCAGCGGAAACATCTGCCGCTCAGATGCCGCTCCTGCATCGGGAGTGAAGGTCACTGTAGGAGAATCTTTGAATGATCCCATGAACCCAAACATCGAGACGTGATTACTGATGCTTTTGTAGAAATAAATCAAAACCTGATCTCTTAACATCATCCGGGTCTTCCATGCATCCTACATGAGATGTACACAGACACTGCTCCATGTAGCAATCAGGCTAAAAACATTAGCTGGCAGCTCCTACTCACATGTGTGGCATCTAGCTTTTGATTACATTTTTGGACGAATTGTGGAGCTACTTTGGGACCATAAATATTAGAAATACAAATAAAACATTAGGATTTACTGCGACTAGCCAACTCTCAACTTTGTCAGTAACCAGCCGACAGCGCCACATGTTTCGTGTTTTCACAAGAACACCTCAACTTGTAAAATAAAGACTAAAATTTGACAGAGCATGACCAGATTTATTCTGTATACGAGGCACTCTGAATTATAACTTCTGAAAAATTCAGGCTTTTAGGTGTGCAAAAATACGCTAATATTATTTCTTTCTAATCAGCAGCATCTATTTGACATTGAATAATGTATCATTGAGATTATGCTATGATGATGCTTCAGTTCATACCAACAAATTCATGCTGGATACTCACACTTCCGCTCGCCACCACACTGACTGTCTGACGTCTGACTCCAAGCCAGGCGGAGAAATGTAGCCAAACTGAGTCTAGCAACACTCCGACATATGCTTGGTTTTTATTAAAGCCCGATAAAGGCTGCAGAGTGCAGTTAACAGGTCAGATCCAAAGAAGATTATCCATTTCTCTATGTATAAAGCCTGACTAATCCTCTGAATTCTGCTGTGACAGTCAATCCCAGCTACTGCTAGAAGTAGAGGAACAACCAAAGGCTTGTTGGATATTTAAACCAGGATTCAGTTGATGAATGATCATTTCCTGTGTTCCCTTAAAGTTCCATTTAAACTATTATTTAAGGCACTCCCGAGTCCTGACTGAACTTATACAAGATTTTCTACTGTATTGATGGAGCCGCTAAGAGCTCCACTGGAGTGCAGTGCATCACCCACTGAGCCTTTCCTTTTTTTTTCTTTAAGCACTCAAGAATGAATAGCTGACAAGTATTTAGCAAATCTTTGAAGAAAGAAAGCAAAATAGTAAAAGGCGTCGCTTTCACGGAGGCCTTCCAAAATAAAGTGAAAAAAAGAACAACAAAAAAAAGAAAAGAAAGGAGAGGTTGATTTGCACCGAGCAATACGGCTTTCTCTGGTAACATTTAAACAGCAGACCCTGGAGTCTGAACAGAGCACACATTGATTTAGTGAGTGTGCATGAAATAAACTGAATCTTGAATGGGGGGGGGGAGTCTGAGTTTTCTTTTTCTTAGCAGTTTGATGCTTTAAAGTCTCTCTCTAATCATCTTTTGATCTATTTTCAAAGCATTCACACTCTTAATTAGAATTATGTCGTTTTTAGCCTCAATAATATAGTAAAAAAGTGGAGCTACCAGCTAATGTTTTCACTCCATGGAGCGGCGTCTGTGTAAATGTCACTTACAATATTTGGAAGACATGTATGATGTTGAGAAATCTGTTCTACAAAAATATATGGGTAATCACGTCTCCATGTTTGGGTTCATTCATAGATTTTCCTGTTACCGGGGGCTTACTCCGAGAAAAATAAGAAAAATAATACAAAGTTCAGGAGGCCCAAGCCGGCAGCCTCCACACCCCGTAGTGGTTCTCTGTCTGCAGGGGTATTGAGCGAGCTCCACTGGACCCCAAGAGGCTGGCCAGAAAGCCGCTGGGGTGCGACAAGCTGGTGATCTGTCCAGTCTGTCCACCGCCTTCACCCAGCAGTAGCCGGGGACGAGCTCTGGTAACACCGTGGCTCCAGTGGTTTAAAGAAAATAGATGGAAGTTCGGGACAGAAACGCTCGCTTTAGACTACTCTTCTATTAGATCGAGTCACTAAAAACATCACGTGCCCAAAGCTGAGTTCCTGATTGGCAGATGTGACGTGGTTACCTGTTAAACTCTAGATACTTAAATTTTGTCCGCATCCGTTGCTCAAATCTTGTCGCGGAACTCAATTCACGTCTGCACCAGTTAGGGCTCCCACGATCAGTCGACTAATCGACGATTAAAATAGTCGACGACTAATTTAATTGTTGATTAGTCGTTACTTTATATTAAATAGAGTCAGAGTGTTGTAAAGTTAAAAGTTATAGCAACATTATGCTAGCTTTTTGGGCCTTTTTGGCATTTATTAAGGTTTTTTAAGACTATTTTGGAGTTTAGCTACCGTAATGTTTCAGCTACATTCTAGCTGTTTTGGCTAATTTATTATATTTTGTTTTTGTTTTTAGGCTATTTTGGAGTTTGGCTAATATTTCAGCTGCATGCTAGCTATTTTGGCTAGTTTAGGATTTTTTTATAGGTTATTTTGGAGTTTGGGTAATATTTACAGGCTAGCTGTTTTGGCTAACCTACGTTATTTTCAGTTTTTTCGGCTAATTTGACATTTAACTAATATTTTAGCTAGCTACCAGCTTCAGCATTTGCAGGTATTAGCTTCAGCAGTTTCAGCTGTCAACTTCTGCATCTTCAGTGGCCAAATTCAGCTAAAGCATTCACACTAGCATTATCGCAGGAAATGCTACATGTCTAGTTTTTAGTTAGTTTAAAGCTAATAATGGTTAAGATGTGTGCTTTACATCCAGTTTGCGCATGACCTGATTAGTCGACTAATCTGAAAAAATAATCTGTGAATAGTCGACTATTAAAATAATCGTTTGTGGCAGCACTAGTATTGAATCTAGCCGGGCACTCGGTGTGAACGCATTAGAAAAAGTTTATTGGAAATAAAAGCATGATATTTTTCAAACTTTTCTTTTGTTTGGTCCTGATTTACAAAAATTCAAATAAAAACAATTCTCAGCTTAATTTTCTTTCTGTATGTCCTCCATCGTGAGAAAAATGCCACAATCACAATTTTCATCAGAGTCGATCTGTTGCATTCACAAGGAAATACAAATGCTGACAATTCAACTTCACAGGAGCGACAGAGTGACTCACACCGGTCTCCGTTTGCCATTCACTTCTTCCTTTCACTGTGCAGCCTGCTTTCTCATTAATTCAATCAATCCTCTTTTTATTGAGGAACTCAGATGGCCACGATGGCTGACCACAAACACCTCCTGCAGTGACAGCTCTCTTACCCTCCTCTTCACGTTCTGTAACCCCCACACACGATAGACTGCCTCATTGACAGCTCTGAGATTAACATATTCAAACGACGCACTGTCATAAAATTTTAAATGCGAACTCACTGACAGAAAGCTTAAATTGATCAGTGGCACAAAAATTCCAGCAAGCATATTGCAGATTTATTAGCAATCTGTGCGGCGCAGAGAGCAGGCACTGCAAAGCCTATTACTGAATGCTGCGCTTCTGACAACAGCTAGGACATGTTGTCCCACCCGGTGAGGGGGGACGGACAAAAATCATATCTCTCAATGGGATGACAGTCCCCAGAAGAGGGGAGACGAGACGACTGAAGGAACTATCAAGGTGAACCAACAAAAAGCCTTTTTATGGTGGGATTTGCAGGAAATGTGGTTATTGACCTTCACTTCATACAGCTCACACCCCACTAAGATGTTAACACTGATTTCACTCAATTGAGTACATTTGGGTCTTTCGGGAAGACGCTTCACGCTACTGCCTAACTATGTAACCACAAGGCCCCCAGCCTGGGTGATGCTACAGTCACAAATACAACTGCATGGTCGTCTGGATAGGCTCCAGCATCTCTGTGACCCTGAACAGGAATAAGCAAGTAAAGAAAATGAAAAGCTGGAAGCCATATTTGCCAATTTTGGACATTTGATGTTGCAGCTTGGAAATTAAAGCCTGAGTGTCCGCCTCATGCGGTGGCTGCCTGTCTATCTGACTCTTCCTCGGAACTGATTTTTTTCACACAGAAGCTTTGAGGCTAAACTGATTTGCTTTTTTGAATTGAAGCAAAAAAGGCAAAATTGAGGGAAGTCGGGGAAAACAGAAAACTGGAAAACGTTGCAGTTGTCAAAATGCTCTTGATAGTGATTGACAAGGACATCTGTTCGCTGTGCTGTTGGGCGAGTTGAGATATATTTTTTCAGTATTCACATTCCAATGCTATATGTATGACCTGGTAACAATGTTTATTTTATGTCACAAGATTTAAATGTGTTTCATTTATGATGTTGGACTTGACTTAAGAAAAAGACACCAACTTAATTGAATAAAATGAGGCACAAGAAGGTGAATTTGTCTGTTTGTGGGACTGAATTGATTGTGTTTCTTACAGCAGAGTTTTGGCTCATGTCATTTAAACTCTTGACCATCCGTCATACCGTTGCATGGTAAGTTCACACCAGTGTTTTTCTACTACAGAGTTTGTCTTCTGAAATATTCTGCATTTGTTTGGGAGTTGGAAAGCCAATGAAATTAGAAGAAAAAATAATAGAATTACTATTTGCATCAGTATAAATCCAAAGGAAATAAACCATAAAGAATAAGTGAAGATTTGTAAAATTATTTAATGTGGTGAAGTGAGCCCGTTTTTGTCTTTTGGCTTTTTATTTTTTCCTGGTCAGTGCACAATCCAGGCAATACTGGCCCAAAGCAGCTGTTTTTACTGTGACTTTTCCACATGGTTTGTTCTGTTTTGTGCTTTGGTGTGCAATGTGTGAAAGCCTACCACAGCAAGTCAAAGTAAAGATTTTTTGGTGTTTACCCATCCAATAAAATAAAAATTTGGCCGGACTATTTTAAGCACCTTGAGCCTCCTCTCCTTCCTAAGAAGGATGTTGTTAAGAATGATGTTTTAAAGATCCACTCCAATCATATTTTTTATCTATCTTTAAAGCATTTACAATGGTCTTTTAATTAAGATTATGACATTTTTAGCCCAAATCAAAAATCTGGTGTTTTGTTCTTGAAGAGTGGTAGTTCATTAGAAATTCACCTCTTAGTTGTGTTCAGGATTATTGGTGCAAGCAACCCCGCCCCCCTTTTTTGTCTGCTCCTAATTCACAACAATTTGACAAAATAACTACTCAAAAAAGCAATTTTAAGCTTCATTTTCTTTCTCTATGTTCTTCATCCTATAGACCTCTATGTTCCAATCCCGGACAAGCCCCCATCTTTGTCAAGTTAATTTTCTTTATATACTAAATATCCAACATTGTCAGAAATATCCCATAAAAAACACAATTAAATATCTTAAATATCTGTTCAGGCTGTAACTGTGCTCAGTTTTTTGTAGTGAAGGATATATGATAGGGTGTTTTTAAAAAAGTGACGGATACGAAGTGAAAATTAACTGTGCTTACAGATCAGCTTTGTAAGACAGTAAACACTAGCTGCGTTTTCAGTACACAAATGCGCTAAACTTTATCACATTTCATTTGAAAAAAGTGTTTCCATTGAGAGAAATGTCCTTTTCCATACGCTCCAAAAACCTCCTCCTCTTAGCACAAAAACATTTTTCAATAAATGTAAGTTTTTTTAAAAAAATGTGGAGTTTCTATTAAAATAATTTAATATTGAAAATCCAATTATCTTAATTTCATAGCTAATGGAAACACAGATACATTCAGATTATGTGTTAAAAGATTTAACCCATACGAATGTGAGATGTCGACACAGTCATGGACATATGGTTCGTCACTTGTTCACCTTTTTAGTGTCCACAACTTGTCGTTTTGTTGTTTTTTTTGTTGACATGCTGGCACGGGGTGAACTCGCGTTCAAAAACATGCCCGCTGTTAACATTGCATTATATTACTTCTAGTACTTTCTTTTGTTTATGTAGGTAAGTATATGTAGAATTGTATTTAATTTGTCCTTTTATGAAAGCACACAAATAATCGTATAATATGCCTTTAAAGTATCTTCAAAAGCTATTCTAATTCCATAAATTCATCTAACACAAATCACTGTTTGCTTCGTATTTTTCTATGTTTTTGCCGTGTTTGTTGGTCACTTCACACATTAGATACAAACACGGTGCAGTTTAAGATTCAGCACATTTAACCCAGCTGTAGATCAAGTATAAATAGACACAAAACAATCATTAATCACGAGGAGCTACAAGTGAAACGCACACTTTTCAGAGAGGATTTTGACTTGTGTGCTCATCCACAGCATCAATGCACACTGCAAGGCAAAAAAAAAAAAAAAGTGCTGCTTTTATTTTCCTAGAGAATTGCTTATTGATCGCAGCCATGATTGGGGTAACGGGAACACCACCTTAGCTTGCTCCCCCTTCACTCTTCCTGCAGGGATGGGACAGACGGAACAGTTGGACAATGCCATCTCATTTGAAAAGCTGACATACAGTACTGTGTTGCCATAGCTACCAAGTAAAAAAGCAAAATGGTGAGGGAGGGGGGGAACGGAACAGAACGGGGAGTGCAAGAGCACCCAGGAAAATGTATTTGTGCAGAAGACCGCGGTGCAGAGGAAACTGTATTTATGTTGTTGTCTATGAGTAAACAGGGAAGCCTAAGTGTTCTTCACATGGATATTTATCTTCAAATGTCAAGACAGACTCATGTCTTCTGAGTTACAGAAGCTTTTGAGTAAAACTGATAGAAAAGCTTAAATGTCGACGTAAACGGCTACTCAAACTCCTCCAAAGTTAACAGCACTTAAAGCAAGATTCTGTGCGCACATATGCCAAATGCCTCGACTCAAACACCAGCAAACCAAAGAAAATAAATGGAACCAACACACTCTGCACTTTTCTCTGACGCACAAGGTGGGTGAAACAGAGGATTTTTCTTTTTTTTGCATGTGTGTGTGTCATGACGACTTGTCTGAATTCTACAGCTCTCTAAGTAGGTCATGCAGCCTTTTCAGACTTCCACTCCTCCCTATGCTGCATCAAATATGCATAAATCCCAGCACATTTTCCCTGTTAGCAGCTTCCTCATGCTGGCTGAGGCCTGTATTAGTTATTCTAATCCCATCTAAGGTGATTCTGCTGGGATGTAAACACAACTTGAGATAAAATATGATCTCCGACAGTTGTATTGACGGTGACATTTCATTTTGTCTGTCAAGAGACATTGCTCTAGTATATTAAGCTAGCTTGGGTTAGCTTATTTAGATGAGGTATATTTTAAAGTTTCTTAAAATTAAAGGCTGGAGGCCTTATTTCTATCAAATAGGTTTCATACTTTATATTGTATTTCTAGATTAAGCACGAGCAATAAAAATGTACAGGACAGCCTAAATTTTAGAGCCTTCACTCTACTGCCTACCTATGCAGCCACAGGGGTCCAAGTCTGGGTTTCCCAGCCAAGATAAAATACAGGGTTGTGTCAGGAAGGGCTTAAAAATCTCTGCCAAACCCGAATCAGTGACAGCTGATTCGCTATGGCGACCCTGAAGGGATATGTCAAAAGGTGAACGACAGTGCAGCCATGATTTTTAACGACATCATTTTATTTTTATCCCTAGAACACTCACAAAACGTTACACCTTCACTTTTGCCAGGTAATTTATACTCCCTATAATATCCCCAATAGAAAGTATTTCTCATCAAAAACAGAGCAAATTATGACAACACAAGATATATTTGAGTAGTTTTCTATTATTTTGAACTATATATGTAAAAAAAAGGAAAATAAAACCATAGACGGATCCTAAAAATATGCTTGAAAATGAGTGAAAAAAAAATGTCCTAAAAAAATTAATAATAGTGGAAACTTGGTCTTTGATCCACCCATGTATGGGACATGTGAGAATTTACCCAGGGACCCATGACACAGAAAAATTTAATGAACTGAAAATCATGTGAATACTTTAGCTCAGGTGAAAATCATCATAGTACAGGTTAAAGTATAGAACTGAACTCTGAAGTGTATAAAAAAATAAAAATGTGTAAAATTACGTCACTGAACCTTGAATTAAATTCAGAACAGTTACATTGAAATAAAGACATGTATTTTTTGCACTAAGCCACACTTTAAAGACATGTTTTTTCTACAAACATTATAATCCAAAGTGCCTTATATAGATTAATTCTGGTTGCACTTGTGTCATAGCAATTTTAAAAGGTACACGGTGTTCTGTCAGAATGCCGGTCTGTTTGTTTACATGTTCCAAACCTGTTTAAGTATTGTAACTACGCTAATGTGGCTAACATGTCACAGTTTCTGTTTTTTTATGTGTTATGACGGGGTTGGGAGTTAGCGTAGTCACATTTTTTTAGTGGTATCAGTTTGTTTTTTTTACATGTTGGGATCAAGGTTGGGGGTTACTGGTATTGCGAATATGCTAACTTTGATAATTGTCTTACGCTAAAGCAGCTAACTCTTTTAAAGAACCTCTCTTCTAAAGAAGCTAACTTTTCTAAACAACGTAACCTTCTAAACAAGCTAACTTTTCTAAACAAGCTAACTTTTCTAAAGAACGTAACTCTTCTAAAGAAGCTAACTTTTCTAAACAAGCTAACTCTTCTAAAGAACCTAACTCTTCTAAAGAAGCTAACTTTTCTAAACAAGCTAACTTTTCTAAAGAACCTAACTC